>NW_015114726.1:5304-20935 GCF_001443285.1 Poecilia latipinna | reverse complement strand
AGCTTCCTGTTTGCCGTCAGCTTCCTGTTTGCCGTCAGCTTCCTGTTTGCCGTCAGCTTCCTGTCCGCCGTCTGCTTCCTGTCCGCCGTCAGCTTCCTGTTTGCCGTCAGCTTCCTGTTTGCCGTCAGCTTCCTGTCCGGCTGAAGCTGCTTCCTGTCTTTAGTTTTGGTTCTGTGTGGCTCTTCCTCTGTGATGAAGATGAGTTGTTCTGGTTTGGAGTCCGGATCCGACGGATCCATGATGTGTTCATGAAGATCCAGCAGAACCTTAAAACCTGAAAGTGACGTTTCCAGAATCCCTCAGCAGATTCTACGCTGCCGATGTTTATGAAACCAAAACTGAAGGAAGTTTATGTTCATCTAAAGTGAATCCTGAGGCCCAGAAAGGCCCGGATTCTGGTCGGTTCTGTTCGTCTCTGCTGGAGGAAATGAGAATCTTCTGAAGAATATTTGGAGAAAAGTGTGTGTGTGTGTGTGTGTGTGTGTGTGTGTGTGTGTGTGTGTGTGTGTGTGTGTGTGTGTGTGTGCTGGCGGTCTGGCGCCGCTCAGTGTTTCTCTGTTTTTGGTCTTGGATCGCTGCCCTGCATCGCGGCGCTCGCTGCTTCCTCCTCGGGGCGCAGAGAGACGCTAATGGAGGAGGAGGTGGGAGGAATCCAAATGAGGAGAAGCTGGATGAGCGATGGATGATGGAGGGTGAAGGTGTGAGATGGATGGAGAGGCGGAGCGTGGGCGGAGGAGGTCAGCCACAGGCGGAGGCGGCAGCAGCTCCATCCAGATGTGGCTCCACATCAGATGAATTATTCTGCTGTTAATGTGGAAAACAAACTTGATCCCAGAGTCGATGCATGAAGCTGAAACTCTTTAAATGTTTCAGTTGAACGTTTCAGAGGAAACATGGAGGAAAAATTCGGCCTGGTTTTGCTCCGTCTTTCTCCAGTCCTCCCAGTTTTACCATCAGATAATAAACCAACAGGTTCCAGTTCAGCTGCCTGCAGATTTGATGTATTTTAAGCCAAATATTAATACTTTTATTAATATTGAAACAATCTGGCTTTTATTTCATCCTTTATCTTCTTTCTGGTGGTTTTCATGGTTTTCACCGCGGCGATGCCTTCAGTTTTCTGCAGTTTTTCTCTCCGGCCAACTTTCCTTTCTGAGTTTGTATCTTTCGGTTTTGCCGCATTAATCAGCTTATCTCCTCATCAGTTTGCAGCCAAACTTCTGCGACGGCGTCTGCAGTAATCTGCATCCCGATGCTTCAGTCAACACAGATTAACTCGCAACATTTGTCTGCAAAGTGAAGCCAGAGAGAAATATGAAAGTTATTAAAGTGAGACGTAAAGAACCTGCTGGGCGTTTTGCTGCCTGAGGATGATGAGGATGAGGATGATGGGCTTGGATTGGTCCGGGTGTTTGTCCAGAAATATCCGGAGGTGCAGAACAGGGAAGCGTTGCGGCGGATCGATGCCGCCTCTGGAGACGCAGTACAGTAATCGCAGCAGCGGCTCCACGCCGCCCGCTGAGAGGCTTAGTTAAAAATACAAAGAGTGGGTTTCCATCCACACGTGCACGCTCACATGCACGGCCGGTTGCGCCTGGCAGCAGCATGAGCTGCATGAGGAGGAGAGATGGAGGGAGTGAAACCCGGCGGAGGACCGGCTGCGGCGCTTCGGGCGAAGCACCAATCGATGCTCTCCCACGCAGGGCGGGCGGGCGGCGCTGAACGCTGCCGCTTCGCCTCCCTGACCTCTGCTCTCCATACGCACCGGCAGAAAAAGTTTCTCCTTGTTTTCCAGAATTAGACTTTTCAACGTTTCTGTTTAAAAGCTTTTTTATTTCTCTGAAACTCTGGCGAAGGCCACAGTTTGTCTCCAGATCCTGATGCTGACAGGCGGAAACCTTCAGCAGATTCTGCGTCTTTTCCACGAAGTTCATGAAGCTGCAGGCTGACAAACATCCACAGCGATCAGTAAAACCCAGACTTTACCTTCACCGTGTTATTAGTTCATAACAAATGTCACAATTTCAAAATAAATATTTAATTAGCAAACTAACAAGTTAAACATTTGGGTCAACCCAATATTTGTTTAGCTCTGAGCTGAGAACCAAACATTTAGTTTGACGCTAAATATTTAGCTAATTAAACATTTAGCTTGAAACTAACATTTATATGAATTAAAAACATGAAGCCCCATTTTTTATCTAAACCAAATAATTGCTGCTTTACCTTATTACAAGAAAAACAGACAATTTCCATCTGGACCCGACCTGGTTCTGGTTCTGGTGAATGAAATTCACAGATGGAGAAACTTTAACATTAAAGTTGTGCAGAAAGGAAACTGTTAAAGAAGCTGTCAGGTTTTCCAGCCTAATCTGCTCTTCATCCCTCCTTTTATTTGTCTTTAATTGCTTGACGGCGTTTTTTTCACGACGCCATGTTGGATGTCTTAATTAAACGGCTGATTAGACGGAGGGAGGCTGAGCAAATGAAGGGATTAATAAAAGAGGAGTCCTTTAATTACACAGGAAGGTCAGCCAGAGTTGGCTTCACAGCTTCATTATGAACTCTGATTATAAACCAAACAGCAGCAGGAGGAACTCAGGACACCACAGCAGAACCAGCAGGGTTAGCAGGGTTAGCATGTTTAGCCGGGTTAGCAGAGTTAGGGTAGGGTTAGCAGGGTTAGCGTGGTTTAGCATTGTTAGCATGGCTTAGCAGAGTAGCATGGTTTAGCAGGGTTAGCATCGTTAGCATGGCTTAGCAGAGTAGCATGGTTTAGCAGAGTAGCATGGTTTAGCAGGGTTAGCATTGTTAGCATGGTTCCTCAGTAAACTCCCAGCTGTTTCTATATGGAAAGCTGTTTAGGCAATAATTTGGGTTATTTAGCCCATCATAAGAAGAAAAAGTGGGAGTTCATTTTTTAAAGTCATATATTCACAATTTTATTCATTCACTCAGGAATGTTAGGTTCAAAATATTGAAATAGCAATTTAGCTTAGCAACTAAATATTTATTTTTGCAAACTACATATTTGGCTTAATCTGAAATATTTAGAAGTCTGGGTCTGTGTATTTAACTCAATAAGTAATAAGTGAGCAAGCTAGCTGAATATTTAGTTTAAAACTACTTATTTTGATTAAAAATACATTTTCACTTTGTTTAGTAAATAAATATACATAAATATAGCAGACATGACTGCAAACCTTCATTATGTAAAATATTCTTACTGAAAATGAAAATCATTCAGAAATATTTTCATATTTTCTTCATGTTTCCGTCTCAATGTCCAACATGGAGTCCTGCCAGCAGCAGGTGGGGGTGGGGCGCTGAATCACCCCATCCATGTCCTTGATGGACCAACTGTTCCTCATCACAGGAAGGCTCCACACACACACACACACACACACACACACACACACACACACACACACACCTCTGAAAGCGTTTAAACGGCCGTGTGCTCTGACCGTGACTCCCCCGCAGCAGAACCACTTAATCAGCCGTATGGTCCGACCGACCGGTCCGACCTGTACCATCCTCCCAGGCCGTTAAGCCCGTTAACGAGTCTGGACCGGATCGGGACGCTGATGAGTGATGAACAGGAACGCTGCAGAGATCATCCAGAGCCGAGAGACTCTCAGCCTGCTGCAGGAAGAGAATCAGAGTTTAAAGTGTTTACACACACACACACACACACACACACACAGAGAGAGAAACACACACACACACACACACACACACAGAGAGAGAAACACACACACACACACACACAGAAACACACACACACACACACACACACAGAGAGAAACAGAAACACACACACACACACACACACACACACAGAAACACACACACACCTGGGGACCCTTCAGGGGTGATCTGACTTGCTGGACATGAAGATGTTAAACCTTTGAATCGTTTCTGACTCGTCGCCTTCGGGTTCTGCTGCTTCTCTCCTCATTTTATTTTGTTTTTCTTCCGTTTTATTCATATTTTATCACCTTTATGAAATTCTTCCACTTGTTCTCTGATTCTTTCAGCCTTTTATAGTTACTTTAATGTCCTTTTGCAGATATAAGCGCCTGTAGCAGCCGCGCTGCAGGTCTGTGTGGTAGCTGGGGGTTAGCGGCGTTCCGGCGGAGGAAGCTGAATGCTGCGGGGAGGGCTGATCCAGCAGCTCAGAGTTTGTTTCCCTGCAGCTGGAACACAAGCTGCTGCTGCTGCTTTTAAGGCTTTGAGGCGCAGGAACGCCGCGCTCCGGCTGGGGATCAGCCGTCGTCATCCGCCTCGGATCAGACGGACAAACATTCAGCCTCTTTAAATCTGGACCTTTCCAGAAACTGGAGTCGGCCTTCGTTTGTCGTCCTGTCGGCTTCCTGCAGGTTTAACCCTTTAGTCTCCGCTTGTTCCCGCAGTGGGAAATCACAACGTTATGCAGCTTTTGCTCTGAACACAGATTTACAGTATGCACCATGTGAAAGCTCAGATCATCAGAAACAATCACACTGTCCTGTAGACACATCAACGTTTCATCAAACCATCAGGAATACAGAATCATGGACAACTCGCCGTCTGCAGCCAGCCATTACTTCAGCAACTATTCTGACGATTAATCGGATAAAAACAATGGTCACATCCTGCAGATTTTTCATTTAACCACCTAAACTTTGTTACATTAAAGGATGCAAATAAATAATTCAATTCATTTTAATTGAATCGTTAAATGGAAAAGTAAGAGCTGAATCTGAATCCCTGACCTGCTGCTTCTCATAAACGACATTTCATTGATTCTGAAGGGGAATTATGGGATAAATTTATTTTTACACAGACCAATGAGTCCCAACACGTTGGGTGTTACAAAATGTGATTTTCCACAGTGAATAGATTAATTGTGTGAATTTACAGTAAAATATTCTTTTTCCAAACACAGACCTGAAGGTTCATTCAGCCACATGAAGCAGAAACGGATGGAGAATAAAACCTGAGGTTACCTTTGACCCCCTCATGATATTGCCCTGCCTCCCGCTGCGCTGAAGCGGCGCTGCTCATTCCGCGGCTCGCAGGAATCAGATGATTCTGGCTGATTTGCTGCTATCTGGGTCACGGTCCTAATGAAATGGGCTGATTCAGAACGAGGCGACTGGAAATGAAATGTCATTAGAAAGAGGCTCGTTCAGATCTGAGCCGCTGATTCAGAGTCAAATGAAGCTGGTGCGCGGCAGCAGGCTGCAGATTATGCTTTTTAATTTCCATAAGCAGACATATTCAGCGGAGAGTAAACGGGAATATGATCAGCTTCACATCAGAGCAGATTTAAAGAGACAGCGTTTGTTTCTCCGACGCGGCGCTCTGCTGTTCGGCTCAGAATCGGATCCATTCGCCACGTTTGTCCTCACAAAGCAGGAACCTGAAACAGGCGTGTGGAAAACCGGAGCTGCTCCTGAACACAACGTTCAGCCATTCCTTCAACTGCCGGTAAGCTAACAGTCAGACGTTAACGGCTTCAGTTGGGTTAGCTAGCACCACGAGAGGAAAAAATGTTTTATTCTGTTAGAAATGTCAGTTTAAAACTAAATATTTAATTTACCAGCAAAACTTTTAGCTTAAAGCTAAATATTTACTGAGCAACAAATATTTAGCTAACTATGCAAATATTTGGTTTGATGTTAAATGGTTAGCTTGCCAACTAAATATTTTGTTAGCATACTAATTTTATTTTCCATCAATTAAATATTTGGCTGCATTTCAAATGTTTAGCTTCAAACTAAAAGCTTAGTTTGAAATAGGATATTTAGCTAGCTAACAAGTTAGCTCTCTGTAACTTCATCTAAACATTTAGCTAGTAGGCTAAACATTTAGCTCTGAGCTAGCAGCAGAAACGTCCACCTCTGTTTCTTCACATCTGCTGAATTTTCCCAGAAATCTTGAGGATCATCAGGAAGTGTTCTGGTGGATCTGAGCCGGGTCACATTGTTGTTTTGGGTCAGTAGTGGTTCTGGTCTGGGAGCTCCATCATGGAGGCCATTTTGTCTCTTTCTTATCGTTAGATCCTGACCTCTGACCTTAACTCAGGCAATGAAGCCTTGAAGTGGTTCTGTTGGATCCTGGTTCTGCTGCGGTTCTATGGAGACCCAGAACCTTACAGATGGTTCTGGAACATTTTTCACTTTGTTTATTTTGGCGTTTTTAGATCTGGACTCGATGTGCTGCTGATTCAGACCTTTCATCCTACTTCCTGCTGCCAGGCAGGTTCTGTTTCTTGGCTCTGATCGGGTTTCGGTTTGGCTGGTGAAGTTAAACTGCAGCAGGATTGGGATTAATTTTTATCTTCAGGAATAAATCCGACTTCCGCAGAAATGTGTCTGCTTGTCACTTCCTTCATTAAGAAGTCCAAACAAACAGAACCTTTCTGTGTGAGAGGAGAGGAGATGATGATTGGACCTTCATCAGGTTGGTTCTCATGTTCTGAGAGAACTGGTGGTCCAAACAGAGACATGATGGAGCAAACAGAACCGAGGAAGAAAACCGTCTGGAGATGTTTCAGATCAGATGCTGAGAGGTAGCCATGTTTCCTGAAAGCACCAGACGGCTGCTGCCGTGTGTGTGTGTGTGTGTGTGTGTGTGTGTGTGTGTGTGTGTGTGTGTGTGTGTGTCATCCTGCTGGCGTCCGTCTGCTCCTCTCCTGGTTTTATGTGGTCTGTGTCGCCGCGCTGTGATATCCCGACTCTTATTGGATAACTGTGATTCTGAAGACATCCCATAGTCAGGCCTGGTTCCAGTCAGGCTGATGAGAATCAAACATTGCTAGCATGATCTGCCTGAGTGCTGGAGACTCAGCGGCTCACCAGCTGAGAGATTTCATCTGGTTTAACTGCATGTCACACACAAGCTTTGTTGTTGCATCACATGTTGTAAAATCACACAAATAAAAATTTAACAACAATAATTTAGGTTATTTAGTTTGTCATGAGGGGAAAAAATGGGGATTGATTTTTTAAGTTATATTTTCACCGTTATTCATTCATTTCTAAATGTCAGTTTCAAACGTAATATTTAGTAAGCAAGCTAGCTACGTAGCTCCAATCTGAACATTTAGCTCTGAGCTAGCTAACTATCCAGTCAGACGTTCTCCTCTGGTCTCGGTTTTACAGATAAGGAAATGTTTTACCTTTTAACGGTTCAGCATCTTTTTGAGTTTTTGAAGAAAGCCTGAGCTGCTGACATCACATCCTGGTAGCGAAGCGTTTTTTTCTCAATAAATTTAATTTTCCTTCGTATTTTTAAGTTTTCCAGTAAAATTGTTTTGTTATTCTGCTAATATTTTGACTTTATTCTCATAATTAAACTTCTGGTCTCAATACAGGGTGAAATAAAATCCACTTCATGAAAATATTTGTTTTCATTTGTAATTTGAGCAAGAAAAATGAGATGAGTTCTGGAGGCGCTGGTGTCGGACCGGTTGGACCTGCAGCGTTTCTGTCTTCTGCTCAGATGAAAACGTTTCAGGTTCAAACCGTTTGCAGCAGAGCCGGAGTCGGACCGGTCCGGATCCAGCAGGATCAATGACCCAATCGGCGGTTCTGAGTCCGGAACCGCTCCGGACTCTTCTGATGGACACTGAAGCTGCAGAACCAAGCTGAAGCTTTATTGGTTATTGATTTCCAGCAGCTGAAGCTGCTCCCTGAAGCGGGTCTGGTTCTGACCCGGTTCTGACCCGCAGTACAGCAGGAGGTTCTGCCGTGGGAGTCGGTTGCTCAGCTGTTTCGGGTTATTAATATTCATTAGCGACGCCGTTGGATTGATTCCTCCTTCAGAGGCAAAACTCACAAAGTCGTTTGTAAAGTTAATGAAATTCAGATTCTTTGACGTTTTACTTTTTATTTGTTGCCTGATGAAACTGCAGAGTCATGAATTTTTAATTTTCATTTATCTGGTCGGACTGAAAACCGTTTCCTGACTCTGGTTCAGACGTCCAGAAAATGTTGCAGGAAAAGATTTCCTTCATGGAACGAAAGATCAAAAAATTAAAGTTATGAGCAGAACAAAGTCATAAAAATGTCCTAAAGATGAGAAAGTTTCAAGCTGACCAGCTCAGTTTATGATTCCTAACTTTTTGTCGTATTATTTGGAATTTATTCACAAATTATTTATATTTTGTTCTCGTGTTTCTGGAAATATTGACTTTATTATCATATTAATGTCGTACAACTTTGTCATAAAATGAGTTTATTCTCATATTACTCCGTCTTCATCTCGTAATATTTCATCTTTTTGGTTCTGTTCTTTATATTTTAACTTTTTTCTCATAATGTTACGACTTTATTCTTGTATTATTTAGACTTTTGTTATATAACTATTTTTAAATGTTTCATAACTTGAATTTATTGTCATTATTACATCTTTATTCTCTTATTATTTTAACTTTATACTTGCACAAAGTTATTACCGTAACATTATGACTGTCATCATTTGACTTCATTCTCTACAACCTTTGACCTCTCAGTTCCCTGACGGGATTGGCCGATAGGTTTTGTTTTGTACGAGTCATCGTAGATCTCTACGTCGTCGTATTTCACCCGTTTTCTCATCATATTCACTTTACTCTCGTATTATTTTAGTTTTTTACTGAACTCTGCTCTCGTCTTTCTTGTCGTATTAATTATGTTTTATTCTCATATTTAGTCTTTTTTTCTCATTGTGAAATATTTTTATCTCAAACATTTCACCATGTCGTCGTTTCCTGCTGGAGTTGATTCTGACTAACAGCTGCCAGACCCAGGCAGAACTTTGACTAGACCACCACAGACCCTTCTGATGCAGATCTGCTGCTGTTTGTCCTTCAGAGAGGCTCATGATTGTGACCTTTGACCTTTAACTGAGGCCTGCAGAGTCTGAACGAAGCTCTGGGGTTTCTGGCCATTTCTCTGAGCTTCAGGCCCTGACCTCTGACCTTTGGCTGAATTTGCTGGGATGTCCAAGGCTAGAGATGACCTTTGACCCCTCCCCAGTTATGGCTGATTTAACTCACCGACCACCTGCTGAGATGAATTCATCCAGTGATGAAACAGAAACTCAGAGAGGACTGACTCAGAGTGTGTGTGTGTGTGTGTGTGTGTGTGTGTGTGTGTGTGTGTGTGTGTGTGTGTGTGTGTGTGTGTGTGTGTGTGTGTGTGTGGTCGACCCGCTGAGCCCGTGGCAGAACCGGATCTCTCCCTGCCAGCTGTCTCAGACGTCCCTCGGTTTCTGGCAGGAAGTCAGCGAAGCGGATCTGTCTCTCGGTTTCGGTGTCGGTTGGACGGGTTCTGTAGAGCCGGGCTTCTCGCGGTGCCAGGTGGGCTGTGGCTCGGTTCTGACTGACATGACCCCGCCTGGCGGCCGTGGCGCCGCCAGCTGCTTTAGTTATCGGAGCGGCTCGTATCGCGTCGGACCGGGTGGCGGCCCAAATGCGAATCCGGCTGAAAGCAGGAGATAAGTTGGCCGGAACCAGCCGCCAACACGGCGTTTATGATGTCTGCATAATCGGGCCTTGATTTGGGTCCATTCATGCTGGTTCTGCTGGCGCCGAGCGCAGAACAAACGCGCGGCCGCGTGCGCCTCTGAAGCGCTTCCTGTGTAATGACTCACATTAGAAACTCAATTACAAGCTTCTGACTGGATCCGCGAGGCGGGGCTGAGATCTCCAGAACCGGGCCGGACTGAACCCAGCAGGAGCTCAGTCCGGCTGCAACAGAACCGGCTTCATTATTCCACCATCAACACAAATCTGCATGGCGGCAGGAGCAGGAAGCGGCCGGCTTCATTTCCTGGGATTCATCACGGTTCGGCTCAAAGACGCTTTCACCTTTCAGCTCAGATCCAATAAACTGAAACGAAACGTTTCCCCTAAACGAAGCAACACTTCCCTCAAAATTATGATTCATTATCATGTTTACCCGGTTCGCTCTCGCTACGGTGGCCCGCAGGTTCAAACGGCTCAATGCTGCAGAGACATGAATGATGCAAACTCCAAAACTCACCACAGAAATGAAAAAGGAAAACGCAGAAACCAGAGGAAAAAGAATCGAATCAAAAAACAGCATCAAGTTTAAAACACTGCAAACTCGTTGCCCAAAACAGAGTCCTCCAGACCACTAGGGGGAGTCAGGAGGACGTCACATTACCTAGGTAAGTGTTATCCAGAAAGCTTGGATCCATTTTCCAGGTTCACACTTTGTGTTTTTGTAATGTGTTTTCCTGTAGTTTTAATGTCGGTGTGTTGTGGAGTTTGCATCGTTCAGATATTTGCAGCTTCTTGCTGTCATTCTGCGTATAAATGTCTGATGACGGTCTGAAACGTTGGCAGCTGGCGGAGGAAGCAGGAAGCAGGAAGTACAGAACATTTGGAGACTCAAATGTCCAGAAAATTTCACACAATCTGACACAAGCTGCCAGACGACAATTACATCCGTTTATCTGGATTTCTCGCTTTCACCCGTCCTGCTGGAGGTCAGCTTGTTACCGCAGGACGTCCAGACAGCGCGCGCGCACACACACACACACACACACACACCACAGAGCTGATTTGGGTTTTAAATTTCAGCTGAATTGTGTGGCGCTGTGAGGACGGGTCGGACCAGGAAGTGGATTTGTTTCTGGTCTTTGCGGAGGGCGGAGCGTTGAACTGCGATCGGCCCGACGTCACGGCGATCGGCACGACGTCACGGCGATCGGCACGACGTCACTGCGATCGGCACGACGTCACGGCGATCGGCACGGCGATTGGCCCCGTCTGGCAGAGAGACGAAGGAAAGCTGAGGATGTTTAACCCGGTATTCTGACTGTCTGCCGTACCGTAAATCCAGCAAACCTTATGGCACATCGATGCTACGTCACATACTGCTTACTCAGCAGATTTCTTATGAATCCGTCATACCTGTGTGTTTCTCAGAAGTTTACGGTAAATTGTATTTCATTAAGCTGCTATGTTAATCAGACATATTAACATAAATGATTTTTGCTGTTTCCAATATCGTTACCAAACTGTAAACAAGACATTATTTCCTGACGGAGTGTGTGTTTTCCTGACGGAGTGTGTGTTTCCTGACGGAGTGTGTGTTTTCTGACGGAGTGTGTGTTTTCTGACGGAGTGTGTGTTTTCCTGACGGAGGGTGTGTTTCCTGACGGAGTGTGTGTTTTCCTGACGGAGTGTGTGTTCTGTCCAGCATGTCCGCCTGGATCCTACAAGATGTCGTCGCGGCAACAGGAGTGTTTTCCTTGTCCAGCCAACAGCGTGGCGGACGAGGAAGGATCGGTGGTGTGTGTGTGTGAGGAAGATCACTTCAGGACTCCTCTGGACAGCCCCTCCACCCCCTGCACAAGTAATGACATCACACACACACACACACACACATTTCTACCTGTCATGTTTCTGCTTTTAACCCGTTTTCATTTCTACTGATTCCATAAAGATCAGTTTATGGTTCAACTGTCCTTCACCCTGCGTCCACTCATCTTCCTCCTCCTCGTCTTCCTCTTCCTCCTCCTCGTCTTCCTCCTCCTCATCTTCCTCTTCCTTCACCTCTCTCGTTTAATGTGAATAAATCTTTGATTTTCCCGGGAAGCGTTCAGGAACGGCGGGACAGAAATGAAAAGGTCTCACCGTTTCGCCGTAATGTTGGAACTCATGGATGATCTGATCAGGTTTTTATCACCATGGCGACGGTATGGGAACAAAGCAGGGACAAACCAAAGTTCCCTGGAAACTAGAAAGAAATTCTGGTTCAGCAGCAGCAAAGTGATAAACAATGAAATCAAACTTCCACCAAAATGCAACATAAAATATGTAAAGAATGAAATATTGTACAGAAACATTTCAGTGTTAAAGGAGCGTACAACTCCTTTAACCCCTAACCCATTAAAACACAACAAACTATTTACATTAAGTGACAGTAGAAGCTGCTCGATACCAGCAGGGTGTGAATACTTACTGATCCTGCTGCGATCAGGGAGGATCTGTGGTGCTGCTGCTCAGGGCACCCAGGACGCAGCAGTCCGTCTCCAGTCGCGTTTCCATTCACTTTAAAATGCCTAAATTGAAATTATGAAAATGAATTTGCTTAATGGAAACTGGCCAATTTCACACAAACGCTTTTGATCAATTTTCTGGTTTTGGTTTGGAAATGGAAATAATTTATTTCACAAAACTGCAATAAAAACACGAGTCACATGATCAGCAGCCAAGAACTGCTGAAGAAAAAACTTTTTTTGCATAATTGAGGAAATATTTCATATTTTTTCCACTTCCATCAAATTTTTCAATGTAATTTTTCAAAATGAGAATAATAGTATTGATGGCGATCCCAGATTTTCCTTCAGCTTGTAGATTTTTCACGCTAACTCCACCTGCAAGGGGTTCAAACCCACAACCTTCTGCTGCCAAGCCGCCATTTCAGGTCCTCTTGACCTTTGACCCTCAGAGCATCACTGAGAATGTGTCCCTTTCTGTCTCACCGGTCCGTTCTGTGGACCCTCTTCTGGTTCTGGCAGCGGTTCTGACCCAATGCGGGGTTCTGGAGCGGCGGCGGGTCGGTGAGCGTTCACTGGAGAGCTTTAATTACAGCATCGATCTCCTGATCCGGCCTGATGGATTCACAGCCGTCTAATGAGCGCATTAATTAAAGTATTGATCTGCCGGTTCTGACCGGGCTCAGACTGGGCTAATCCTGCTTCAGAGGGCGGAGAGGAGGTCCGAAACGTCTCTGCAGCAGAACCGCAGAGCCAAAGCAGGTCAGAACCAGAACAAAAACACAAAATCTGAAGCAGATTATTTTATTCTTATGTTTTTATGGAGAGAAAATCATGACGTAAACTTTAAACATGAGGATTAGGGCTGTAACGATTAATCAGATTAATTGATTACTGAAATTAATCAATTAATCGTTAACGGGTGAATTCAGCTGAAAAAATACTCAGAAATAATGAAGTCAAAATTTTAAAAATGTAAGATAAAAAAGAGAAAAATGTCAAATTAATGATAAAAAATAAAAACTTTGTAACTAGCTTCTGCTGGTTCAAATTCATTTAAAAATCTTCCATAAATCATATTTTTCTATCCAGTTATTAATCACTGTGTTGATGTTCAGCTCAACTTTTCACACGTCGATTTTGTAGCTTTTTTTCTTTTCTTTTTTACATAACTGGATGATGTGAACCAGGAGCTCTGAACAGATCAAATGCAAAATGTTTAGAGTTTTGATTCATATGCTCTGGATGCGTTCTGCTTCCTGTGTTTTCCAGGAAACAATTAATAACTAAACTAGTTGATGATTATTTCAATAATCGATTAACCAATTAATCGGATTAATCGTTACAGTTCTAATCCAAAACATTTCCTCATTGCTGCAGATTAATTTCTGGTCCATCGTTAGCAAAAAAAGAAAAAAACACAAGTAGAAATGATTAAAACTAAACATTTCAATATTAGATATAAATTCATCAAATCTATGAAAACAGGAAAATCTCCAGAACCAGAATTTTAATGGAAAAATTAAAATGGGATTTATTCATATCCTTAGTTAAATTTCACTGCTGCAGGAAAAAATGTAACAAAGCGGAAAAACTCAGGAGATAAAAGTTTGGAAATGTTTCTGCTGGTAGACAAACCCAGAAATGACCGAGACTCTGGACCAGAACCAGAACCAGAACCAGGCTGCCGGATGAGGACAGACAGACACCAGATGGACAGAGACACTGAGGACGGCTGGACGCGTTTTCACTTCAGGACAGGATGTCGTCTCCCTGCAGTGTTCTGTTTGTCTGGCGCCTGAAGTGAAGGAGGTGTCCCGGCCCGGTCCGGTTCTGTCTGATCCAGTCCGGTTCTGTCCGGTCCGGTCTGGTTCTGTCCGATCCGGTCTGGTTCTGTCCGATCAGGTCCGGTTCTGTCCAGTCCGGCCTGGTCCAGTCCGGTCCGGTTCTGTCCGATCCGGTCTGGTTTTGTCCGATCCGGTCCGATTCTGTCTGGTCCGGTCCGGTTCTGGGTCTGCAGCAGCCTGAGGAGGATGATCCATCCAAACACTCATTAAACCAGGAGGACGGAGTCGTGACTCGCTGCCACCACAGACACTCCATATATGGGCGTGAGCTTACTGAGCATGCTCAGTGTGACTGATGGACATGTAGAGGCTGGGGGGCAACGGTGGGGGGGTGGGGGGGGATTCTCTACCTGTTTCATCCTGCAGGTAGAGGATCAGATTCTCCAGCCATGAAGTGAAACTGGACCAGAGAATCATTGCTGGTTTAACCTGAGAGGAAAAAAAAATTTTTACATTAGATCCAATAAAACCATCAAGAATTAAGTTCAAATAATTTTAGGCGTGTAGCGATTAACAGATGGAATAATTGTGAACTAGTTTAGTAATTGATTAACTGGAGGCACTAAAAAACACTATTTGAGAAATGCACCAAAAACAGCCAATCAGAGCCTGGAGGCGGGGCTTAGAGCTGCCTATCATCCTCATGAAATACTGCTTATGGTGGAGAAACGAGTAACTGCTACAGGAAAACTGTTTATCATGCTAACTAGCTGTAGCGTAGCAGAGAGCAGGGAGACAAGGCGGTAAGGTCATTTTATTTATATAGCACATTTTCAGCAACAAGGTACTTCAAAGGGCTTTTATGAGTTGAAAGGAAATACAAACAAAATAACCAAAGGAAAGAAAACTCATCTAACGTTCTAAAGTATGTAAACTAAGTTCTGTTCAGGGTTGCTAAGTATCTAATTCCATTTGTAAATAGTGAAACTCTACAGTTTCTGATAAAATAATAGAATAGTGACTGATCTAGTCCTTTTCTGGGTTAAAAGTCGTATAAACTCAGCAGAGATTGTTCCTGTTAAGTATTTCTGTTCGTAGTTATTCTAATTCTAGCTCTGATTCCATTTCTGGGCTGCATAATATTGATCTAAATCTACATTTCGCTGCATACACTAGAGTGATTGACAGCACTGAGGCTGTTTGGCTCCATGTTGTGTTTCATCCAGTCATAGTTCATGTTTTCATGCTGGTCTCCCTGACCCGGTCTGACCCCGCAGGGCCGCCCTCCCCGCCCAGGAGCCTGCGCTTCTCCCTGCGGCAGTCCTCCCTGGTCCTGGACTGGGACCCGCCCTCGGACTCCGGGGGCCGCGTGGACCTGACCTACAGCGTGGGCTGCCGGCGCTGCGGCCCGGCCCGCTGCGAGCCGTGCGGGCCGGGCGTGGGCTTCGTGCCGCAGCAGGTGGGGCTGACGGAGCGCACGGTGACGGTGGTCAACCTGCTGCCCAACACCAACTACACCTTCAGCGTGGAGGCCCTGAACGGCGTGTCGGACCTGCTGCCCAGCAAGAGCTTCTACACTCAGGTCCACGTGTCCACCAGCCTGCCGCGTGAGTCCTGGTCCAACAGAACCTGAACCAGAACCTGATCAGAACCTGAACCTGAACCTGATCCTGATCAGAACCAGAACCTGAACCTGAACCTGATCAGAACTAGATCAGAACCAGAACCTGATCCTGATCAGAATCAGAACCAGAACCAGATCAGAACCTGAACCTGATCAGAACCAGAACCTGAACCAGAACCTGATCAGAACCAGAACCTGATCAGAACCATAACCTGAA
>NW_015114726.1:0-1284 GCF_001443285.1 Poecilia latipinna | reverse complement strand
AGAACCTGATCCTGATCAGAACCAGAACCAGAACCTGAACCTGAACCTGATCAGAACCAGAACCTGAACCTGAACCTGATCAGAACCAGAACCTGAACCTGATCCTGATCAGAACCAGAACCTGAACCAGATCAGAACCAGAACCAGAACCTGATCCTGATCCTGATCAGAACCAGAACCTGAACCTGAACCAGAACCTGATCAGAACCAGAACCTGATCAGAACCAGAACCTGAACCAGAACCTGATCAGAACCAGAACCTGATCAGAACCAGAACCTGAACCAGAACCTGATCAGAACCTGAACCTGAACCTGAACCTGATCAGAACCAGAACCTGAACCTGATCCTGATCAGAACCAGAACCTGAACCAGATCAGAACCAGAACCAGAACCTGATCCTGATCAGAACCAGAACCAGAACCTGAACCTGAACCTGATCAGAACCAGAACCTGAACCTGAACCAGAACCTGATCAGAACCAGAACCTGATCAGAACCAGAACCTGAACCAGAACCTGATCAGAACCAGAACCTGATCAGAACCATAACCTGA
Source organism: Poecilia latipinna (assembly GCF_001443285.1). Taxonomy (NCBI): domain Eukaryota; kingdom Metazoa; phylum Chordata; class Actinopteri; order Cyprinodontiformes; family Poeciliidae; genus Poecilia; species Poecilia latipinna. The sequence continues at coordinate 731 of NW_015114726.1, read as the reverse complement.
ACCTGATCCTGATCAGAACAAGATCAGAACCTGAACCTGAACCAGAACCTGATTAGAACCAGATCAGAACCTGAACCAGAACCTGAACCTGATCAGAATCAGAACCAGAACCAGATCAGAACCAGAACCTGAACCAGATCAGAACTAGAACCTGATCAGAACCAGATCAGAACCAGATCAGAACCTGAACCAGATCAGAACTAGAACCTGATCAGAACCTGAACCAGATCAGAACTAGAACCTGATCAGAACCGACCCGCTCCAAGTCCAGACACACATTCATGTGGAGGAAAGCTCAGCTAAAGTTCTGATTACTTTATTAGACCGGATCTGGTTCAGGGCTGAAACGATTAATCGAACTAATTTAATAATCGATTAATTAACTTTATAGTTTGCTGAAAGAAGAAAACGGTCGGAGCACCAATGGTGCCAAAACTAGAAAGGTAAAAAACCTCTGTAGTAAATGTGTTTTACCCAGAATGCCTTGGTGGCGTTTTCATTTTCTGCTCATCTATAACTGATTAATCAGCAGATCTTCACACACTGATGTTCTCCAACTGCAGATAATCAATCGATCAATAAATTTATTTGCATCTTTCATTTCTAATGTATAAAAAATATACAACAAATGAAAAATCTGCAGAATGTGAATTTTTGATTAGATTAATTGTCAGAATAACAGATTAATTAATTAATCAATAACAGATTAATTAATCAATAACAGATTAATT
>NW_015114725.1:108107-110361 GCF_001443285.1 Poecilia latipinna | reverse complement strand
ACCTGTGTGAAGCGCTACTATCATACATCATCTCATTCTGGCCAATCACTATTTGCCTCCTCACATTTGTCTTCTCTGATTTTACATACACAAAACATCTCAGCTGGACCTCTGAGGTACCAGCGCTTTATTATAATTATATATATTGTTTACTTGGTTTAATGTAGCCTCCTAAACAAACTTTTGCATCTGTAATGTCATGTCCCAATAGATGAAAATACTTGAAAAGAAGAAAATATTGAGCTGAATTATCTATAACATGACAGCAGGACTGTGTAGAACAGCTGTGCATGTGTTGCACAAGTTACTCACCACACGTAGTAAGGACTCGTACATCCTTGTAGGTGATCCATTTGTCATCTGGTTGCATTCCATCTCGAAGGGCTTTTTTGAGTGTTATGTGTTTTGGGGGCCATAACAGCGTCTGTTCCTCAGCTTTAAACCAGCTCTCTAGAACTACTGCTGTCCCACCATTTGGGAACTGTATAACTGACCACAGTACCACCTCTCTACTCATCTTCGAAGGGCTAGGGATGAAATGAGAACTACTCATAATATCTCCTTACAGGTCATCCCCATTTCATTCTTCAAAGCCACTGACTTTGTATGTGCCAATGTATGATGATTCACAGGGATACATGTAATATGGCTGTTTGTGTCTGTACATTCTGAAAATTATATATGTATCCTCTTCTGATTTAATAATATTCTCTACTAATGCAAATCCATCTCCAACTTCAACACAATTGTCTCCTTTTTTTGTGGACAAAGTAAACCGATGAGTGGAGACCTTCCTGTACTGTTGTGAAGAAATAAACTGTGTGGGGACTGGACCATCAATGTGGATGTAAAGCAACTTTGGATAATCTCTACAACATATGGATCCAACATGTGAGATTTCAGACAACCTTTTAACTACCTGTTGTAGTGTCTGATGTGGCTTGCATAGAAGATGCTTAATTTGACTAAGACAATCCTCAAAAGGAAATCCTGATATATTATTTAGATTGCTGGACCTCCTGTATTCCTCAGCCAAATGAGTAAGCTGGTGTATGTTGTACACAATTTCATCTTTTCCATATAATTCCCCAAAGTGTTCAACAAAAGCAACCATCAACTTTTGTGCAAAGGCTAACATTTCCTCAGATATACTAGGGGACAGCAACATGTACATTCCAACAGAAAACAACATGAAGTTGTCATACAGCTCACTGGGGAGTGAATCCTTCAAAACAACAGGACCCCAATATAACATGAAGGATCGGAACTCAGTAGCTTTCCACCGATCTATCTCCGACAGTCCCCTTGGTTTACGGTTAAACTCAGAAGGCGTTTAGAAACGTAGCTTTAGGAGTTTATCTGAAATGGCTGCTACAGTTTGGGAAGGAACCTTTGTTGCCAAATGTTTCCCCTTTAACCATATATGAAGCATTTTCCTTGTAACTCCGAGACAACAGAGATGCATGTAATCTGGTGGAAACATAGAAACCATCTTAACTAAACCAGATAAAGGGCTCTTTCCAATGTGATGTTCCTCATCAACCATGTCAGAGAAACTGGAGTCTGTCCTAAGTTTATGCTTTGTTTCAGGAAATGTCATTTTATTCATCCATACACCCTCCTGAAAGCATTTGTCACAACCTGAATAGCCATTGAATCCTTTGACCTGCTTAATATAAGCTCTTGCCGGCGCATCACAAATAAAGGCAGAAATCTCTACATTAAATTGCTTAGCATTATAAATAATGCCATTAGATAATACATTCTGAAGATCTTTGACAAACTGATCCAGGTACTCAAAAACACTCACTGGCTTGCTTAGACCACAAAAAATGCCTACAACAAATGGGGACTTTGTGTAGTCACATGTCAGACATCCAAGTATGGGCCAAAACTGAAGTTTAGAACTTTTAAATAAAGGTAAGCCATCTATATTAAACTGGATGTTAATAGTAGCCATAGTTGATGGTACACACAAACATGCCAACTGTGAAAGCACCCCTTTGACTATTCCAAAATGATGATAATCTCCCCCTTGAATTTTAGTGATGGGCACATTTCTGGGTGTTCCAAGCAATGTTCTCCCATCTCCTTGTAGTGACTTCTATGTGTTTTTGTGTCAACATATCACACATAAATAGCCAGTCATAACATTTACAGACAAGTAAGAAGTTGTACAGGACAGAATCACAACCCAATGTTGTCAACACATAGTACTTAAATTATAACAACAAAATAAAAGTTGTTTCACCCG
>NW_015114725.1:101128-103344 GCF_001443285.1 Poecilia latipinna | reverse complement strand
GATGTTGGTGTTTCAACTATTAAAATTTGACCACAAAACAACATTGATTCAATGACACAGTTTCAACATTACTTAATTGGCTAGAGGTGGATGGTTGTTTGATGGTTGATCCAGCTTCTGTCGTTGACCTTAAACATAAATTCAACCTTTGTGATCATAATTCAACATTGAATTAACATCTTTTGCAAACAAGCCAACAGGTAAGTAGCTTTGTGTTTGGGACATCCCACTCATGTAAATGGTGGGGGTGGACCGCTCCACTCCTTGTAGTAAGTTGCAGATGTTTTGGTGTCAATATATCACACACAAACAGTCAGTAAGAATTTTTATTAAGTCAAAAAATGTAGAGAAAGGAATCACCACCCACTATCCTCTACAGTGTTATTAAAAATGTGATAACCCCCGCTCAGTAATAAAATGCTTTCACCCAGAGCTCTGATGAGGAGGAGAGGAGGGGAAGAAGGTGTGTGGCAAAACAGCTGACATTGATTCAACATTGATCAGACGTTGATCAGACATCGGCATTTCATTCATTAGATTTCAACCACAAAACACTGATTCATTGACACAGTTTCAACGGTTAGAATAGGATGATTGTTTTATGGTTGATCTACTGTCAGTTTTTGACTTCAACCATACATGCAACCTTTGTGATAATAATTCAACATTGAATTAACATTGTGTGCTATCTGGGATAATTCTTCCCCAAACCTTGTCCTCAATCAAACTGACCTGCGTGTTTTCAGTTCAGCAAAACCCGTTAATGAGACATCAATTAATATCGTGTGCTGAATTAGGGAAATGCCTAATACTTGTAGGGCCTGGAGGACCGGTGCTGAAACACATTGGATTCGATGCTGGAATTTCATTTATTTGATGTCAACCACAAAACAACATTGATTCAATAACACAGTTTCAACGTTAGTTAATTGGCTAGAATCGAATGGTTGTTTTATAGTTGATCCACCGTCAGTTGTCGACCTCAACCATACATGCAACCTTTGTGATAATAATTCAACATTGAATTAACATCTTTTGCCAACAAGCCAACAGCGAAGCAGCTGTGTGTTTGGGACATCCCACTCATGTAAATGGTGGGGGTGGACCGCTCCACTCCTTTTAGTACGTTGTAGATGTTTTTGTGTCAATATATCACACACAAACAGTCAGTGAAAATTGCTATGAACAAGTAAGAAAATGTACAGAAAGGAATCACCACCGACTATCCTCTGCAGTGGTTAATTTAAATGTGATAACCCCCGCTCAGTAATAAAATGTTCTGACCCAGAGCGCTGATGAGGAGGAGAGGAGGGGAAGTTGTGCGGCAAAACAGCTGACATTGATTCAACATTGATCAGACCTCGGCATTTCATTCATTAGATTTCAACCACAAAACAACATTGATTCAATGACACAGTTTCAACGGTTTGATTGGATGGTTGTTTGATGGTTGATCCACTGTCATTTGTCGACTTCAACCAAAAATCANTAGAATTGGATGGTTGTTTGATGATTGATCCACCGTCAGTTGTCGACCTCAACCATACATGCAACCTTTCTGGTAATAATTCAACGCTGATTTAACATTGTGTGCTATCTGGGATCCCACTCATGTAAATAGTGGGGGTGGACTACTCCAGTCCTTGTAGTAAGTTGTAGATATGTGTCAACAAAATATGTTTAAACAGTCAGTAATGATATTTACAGACAAGTAAGAAAGTATACAGAAAAGAAAGAATCACAGCCCACTGTTCTCAATATAGTGCTATTTTAAAACATAATTAACTCCCCCCTCAATAATAAAATGCTCTGATCCAGAGCTCAAGGAGGATGAGTGGAAGGGAGCGGAGAGGATAGGGATGTGGGGGGTGAGAAAGAGGGGGAAGGTTGGGTGTGTGTGTGTGTGTGTGTGTGAGGTGCTAGTGGGGTAGGACAAATGGTAGTTGGGGAGGGGTGGGGTAGGGGTTTGACATGCAGCATAGTTTGAATCAAATTTGATAAGCAGTTTTTCCCAACCTTGGTTCTTAAGTCAAACTGATCTGGATGTTTTCAGTTCAGCAAAACCCTGTTAATCAGACATCAATTAAAATCATGTGTGCCTAAGTATGGAAATGCCTAATACTTGCAAGGCAGTGTGCCCTGAAGACCAGTGCTGAAAAACACTGGATTTGATGTTGGTGTTTCAACTATTAAAATTTGACCACAAAACAACATTG
>NW_015114725.1:89433-97914 GCF_001443285.1 Poecilia latipinna | reverse complement strand
AAACCATTTCTTTACAATTTCGCTGTAATTTTGATCAGTTAGCCTGGGTTCAAACTGGCGAGCAGCAGCTGAAAGACACAAAAGAACGTCATTAAGATAGACGGTATCTCACATACAATTTCTTATTATCCCCTACCCTCACTCCTTTTAGTGACTTCTGTGTTTTTGTGTCAACATATCAGACACAAATAGTCAGTCATAACATTTACAGACAAGTAAGAAGATGTACAGGACAGAATCACAACCCAATGTTGTCAACACATAGTGCTTAAATTATAACCCTCACAAAAAATAAAAGTTGTTTCACCCGGAGCCAAAGGAGGAGAGGAGGAGAGTAGAAAGGGGGAGGGAGGTTGAGGGGTAGACAGGCCAGGTGAGGGGTGAGGGGTGAAGGGAAAGGGGTGTGTGTGTCTTTGGCAGGTGGAGGGAGAGGGGTCGGGGGTTTGAATGGGAGAGGGAAGTGGAGGGGTGTGAAAAACAGCTGACATTGATTGAACATTTAGATTACTAGTTCTTCCCCAAACCTAGTCCTCAATCAAACTGACCTGCGTGTTTTCAGTTCAGCAAAACCCTGTTAATCAGACGTCAATTAATATCACATGTGCTGAATTAGGGAAATGCCTAAAACTTGTAGGGACTGGAGGACCAGTGCTGAAACACACTGGATTCGACGTTGGCATTTCATTTATTTGATGTCAACCACAAAACAACATTGATTCAATGACACAGTTTCAACGTTAGTTAATTGGCTAGAATTGAATGGTTGTTTTATAGTTGATCCACCATCAGTTGTCGAACCAAACATGCAACCTTTGTGATGATAATTCAACATTGAATTAACATATTTTCCAACAAGACAACAGCGAAGCAGCTGTGTGTTTGGGACATCCCATTCATGTAAATGGTGGGGGTGGACCCCTCCACTCCTTGTAGTAAGTTGTAGATGTTTGTGTGTCAATATATCACACACACGCAGTCAGTGAGAATTGTTATGAACAAGTAAGAAAATGTACAGAAAGGAATCTTCACCCACTATCCTCTACAGTGCTTAATTTAAATGTGATAACCCCCACTCAGTAATAAAATGCTCTGACCCAGAGCGCTGCTGAGGAGGAGAGGAGGGGAAGGGGTGCGGCAATACAGCTGACATTGATTCAATATTGATCAGATGTTGATCAGACATCAGCATTTGAGTCATTAGATTTCAACCACAAAACAACATTGATTCAATGACACAGTTTCAACACTGGTTACTTGGCTAGAGGTGGATGGTTGTTTGATGGTTGATCCACCGTCATTTGTCGTCTTCAACCAAAAATCAACCATTAATCAGACTTCGGCATTTCAGACATCAGATTTCAACCACAGAACAACATTGATTCAATGACACAGTTTCAACGGTTTGATTGGATGGTTGTTTGATGGTTGATCCACTGTCATTTGTTGACTTCAACCAAAAATCAACGATTCTAACTATATTTCAACGTTGATTTAACATTGTGTGCTATCTGGGTTGAGAACGCCATTCGTAACTGAGACAAGACTTCTACAAATAAAAGGCTAAGGCTTATTGGAAGACGTTCATTGGGGAGTAAACTCCTAACGTTGACGTCTAGTCCCAATATTTTTTTTGCTTTGGACAATTTGGTTTGCTTGACTCTTAGGGCATCTTATGAGTGTGGCAGATGTGTCAGATCTTCATTGTTTTGTCATTTTACAGGATTGTTTCAGATATAGATGCCCATCCAGACTTAAAATTCTGACCAGTAGTCATGTTTTATTGTGTTTATGTGAAACTTAAACATAATAAAGATGCTAAAAGTAATTGAACTCATGTCTTCATTTCAGCAAGCCAATAACATTCCATTGACAGGATCAATTTTTGGATTTTTGCTTTAGCATAAGAACATTGAGTAAAACAATGACAAGATATATATTTTAATCCTATGCAATAATAAAAGTAAACTAGTTTTAGGTATACATATATGCTGGTTTCAAGAAATTCAATATCAAGTAACATTTTCTTTACTTGAGAATATTTTTCTTAAAATAAGATAATATATCTTACTTGTATAAGTAAAATTGGCTTGTTTTAAGTGAAAATACACTAATTTTAAGATATTTGTAGGTTCATTTGGTTAGATATTTTTTCTTGTTTTGGAAAATCTTGACAAGATAAATTTTCTTGTTCTGTTGGCAGATAATCTTTGTTATTTTAAGAAAATTATACCCTATTTTTGTACTTTTTCCTTTCTTGTTTTTGAAAGGGGACTTTTTGCAGTGTGTGTGTGTGTGTGTGTGTGTGTGTGTGTGTGTGTGTGCGCGCGTGCGTGTGTGCGTTTGTTTGTAATACCTTGTGGGGACGATTTTCCTGACATATACTACGTTGTGGGACAAATTGCTCCTTGGAGCCTGGAGCCTGGTCCCCACAAGGGGAAACCCTGTTTTTGGGTCAGGGGTCAGAGTTAGGGCTAAGGTATGAATTGAGTTTTGGTTAGGGTTAGGGTTAGGTATGGGATGGGTGGGGTTAGGAAAAGGGTAAAGATAAGGTTTAGGCTGTAGAAATGAATGGAAGTCAATGGAAAGTCCCCACAAAGATAGCAACACAAGTGTGTATGTGTGTGTGTGTGTGTGTGTGTGTGTGTGTGGTTGGCTGCAGCCAGGTCTCCTGGCTTCAGGAAGATGTCCCATCTTCCCAATCCATGCAAGACTCACAGAATATTGTGGTCTTGTCTCTTGGAGATGTAGAAGAAGTTCTTTTTCTGATTCCTCACCCAGAAACCAACATGGGAGACTTAAGTCCCAGACAACAGAATCCCCAAGTGGGAGTTGAGCATTGTTGTTCTAAAAATATATATTTTTCTTATTTTTAGATTGCTCATTCAATATTGTTCGATCAAACAATGTATTTATAGTAGAAAGAGAACAAATGTATCCATTTTTGCTTCATCTTTGCTTAATAAATAACAACATGGTGAACAGTGTTTGTTTTACCTTTTGAAGTTATATTTGAATGAGTTTAGAACATGTAAAAAGGACAGATCCTTCATGTGGAAGCGATGTCTGAATGTCCCTATTGTCCTGGTTCTTATGTCTCTTCATCCAGGAACCAGTCTGCTGCAGGAAGTTGTGTTTCTAGTGAGTCAGGGAGCAGATCCTGATGAGATTGGCCTTATGAACATCGATGAGCAGCTACCTGTCATAGAATACCCCCAGCCTGGACTGGATGTCATACAGGTACAACTAACATCTGATCAGCATTCAATAAGAACCTTTTTAATGTTACAATATGCTTAGATCAATCTCTGTTGGATTTCATGTGAGGGAACTTGTTACCTAGAGCTGCAAGGATGGTAGAAAGCCTGCAACACTCGGCATCCAGGAATCAGTAAAGGACGAGTAGAAGCAGCACCAGAACCCACAGCAGACATGAGGCATCACCAGAGCAGCCATATGAGGCACAGAGGCAGGGCATCAGTGAAGCTCATGAGCAGTGGTCTGCAGGACAAAGAGGCTCAGGACGAGACATAGGGCATAAATCCAGAATTCTTAACCTAAATAAGGTCTGCTCTCCAGATCTTATTTAGGTCTGGAGAGCCTAAATAAGGTCTGGAGACCTTATTTAGGCTCCTGATAGGAGCAGACAAGCTCCTATCAGGACCCCTGCAGTTTGCTTATCACCATGGAGTTGGAGTTCAAGATGCCATCATACACCTGCTTCAACAAACCATCAAACCCACTGTCACCTGGTCAAAGCATGCAGCACTGTGAGGATCATGTTCTTTGATTTCTCCAGGGAATTTAACACAATTCACTCCAATCTGCTTTGTCAGAAACTCCAGAAGACACAAGTGGAGGCCTCAACAATTGTCTGGATCTATGACTACCTGACAGACAGACCACAGTTTGAGAGACTGTGTCTAACCAGGTGGTCAGTAGCACAGGAGCACCACCATTCTGCACTCTGCACTCACCATTCTGTACACTTCAGACTTCTGTCATCTATAGAAATACTCTGATAAATCTGCAGTTGTCAGGTGAAGCAGAGATGGCTCATGTTCGTGCGTCATGTTCATCACCACCAACATCATCCTGACTGAGACAAAGAAATAAGAACCGCTTTAACAGAAAAATCTGCGACTGTTTGCCAGTTTTCTTGAATCTTGAGGCCTTAGCTGCTGCTGGATGGATTGTGTGCCTTTTTTAACCAAACTGCACTGCAAAACCTTACCAAGTATTTCTGTCTGACCACTTTGTGTCATGGTGGGAGAACAATCATCTCATCTTGAATGTAAACAAAACAAGAGATGGTTGTAGAATTCAGAAGAAACAGTGTTCGATCAAACCCTGTTTCCATCATGGGAGAAGAAGTGGAGATGGTTGAGGAATTTAAATACCTCAGTGTTCATCTGACAACAGATTGGATTGGAGACACAACAGTGAAGCAACCTCACCATTTTCTTTATGAGACTATCTTGGAAAAACACAGTGTCTTCAGTCAGAGGTTTCTTCAGATTCATTGCAATACAGTCTGCTACAGGAGATCTTTCCTGCCAACAGCCATCACAATCTACTATAACTCTTTGAAGAATTTGAATTAATATGAGTAGCAACAGTCCGTTGCAGGGCAACACAGACNCACTGGACAAACAACCACACACTCACACCTAGGGACACACTCACACCTAGGGACAATTTAGAGAAACCAATTAACCTGACAGTCATGTTTTTGGACTGTGGGAGGAAGCTGGAGTATCCAGAGAGAACCCACACATGCACAAGGAGAATATGCAAACGCCATGCAGAAAGACCCCAGGCTGACAATTGAACCCAGTACCTTCTTGTTGCAAGGCAACAGCTCTACCAACTGCGCCACTGTGCAGCCTACTTAATGTGATATTTAAAAAAACAACAAAAACATGGCATGTTAAGTAGTCTGTATTGTATGTAGCAGTTTCTAAATTTCTACCATTCCTGGATTGAAGCTGGAGGGCCAAAAAATAATTCCAAGGGCCTGTATTGGCTCTGGGAACCTATATTAGGCACCCCACATTAACCAACAAAACTTTGCAAGATTTCTCAAGATGTTTTAATCCTTGATTCTAGATTGCTGAGGTGATTGCCTCTGTTCTTCTACAGGAGCTGACCTCCCCTCGCTTGATAAAAAGCCATCTTCCCTATCGATTTCTCCCTACAGCTATGCACAATGGAGAGGCCAAGGTCAGTGCATGTCAGGCCATGTGTAATTCGGTATCTCAAATATGTTAGTTGAATAATTTGGTATTCTGCTATCATCAGAATATGCCTTGAGTTTATGAGATGTTAGAGTATGACTCTGCCTTAGGACTTTGATCTTCCAATGGATATTGGATCTTGTACTTTCTCCCATTAATGTAACTTGGCCAGCTGTATTATCCTACAGAGGTTTAGTTTAATGCACTGTAAAAACTGATAAATTAGTCCAACTCAAACAATTTGAGAAAACCAATTGCCTTAAACAGTTTAGGTTTATTAACCTAAACAATTCATCTTAAGTGGGGAGTTAGACTAACTACCTGAAGTTAAAAATAACATTTGCAAACTGTTAATTTATTGCACGTCAGCTACTGTTCACATTGTGCTTTTACTATTTAACCAGGTTGACATGAACCAGAGCGCTGTTTGACAAAGGATTAAGAAATCCAGGATAAAAGACAAAGCCAGGCTTCACATCGCATCAGTTCATCCTGACTATCAGTTTCATAAAAACCAAACTAGGCTGAGGAAGTGCAGCTATGTGGAGCCAGGCTGAAGTAATTCAGATGAATGCGCATCCACAGATTTCTCCAACAGACCAATGAAATCGATCACAGATTCACTGATGCTACGCTGATGCTAAATTAACTGCTTATGTCATACCTTACACCAAACAGCTTTAGATGGAGGATTATGAGGAACTGAAGTATCATACTAAAGAAAGGAATGCTGCTACAATAGCAAACAGTGGATCAACTAAATGCGTAATTAGACCAAAATCCAAAATCTATATTTCCAAACTCAACTAAAAAACATCAGTCATATCTGTCATTTACTCATTACTTCAAGTAGATATATCATGCTTTTGCATCCTTCCTATATTCTGTAGAATTTGAATTAATATTAGTTACCACAACATTTAATTTCCCTTTTGGATCAATATTTTTAAGTTGAATTTTCACATATGAATCATTCTCTTATGATCTATATAAAGTAGGACCATAACACTGCAATATGATTGCAATGCTTTGGTCTGAATTCCTCCTTATTGGAGCTGCAAACTCCTCATTTACCTGTTCTGAGGAGTTTTAGAGGAACTGCGGTCTTTTTAAAACATGAATGAGATATTCCACGCCCCGGCCTCTCCAGGGTGAAGGACGTCCCACCCCATTTGGCTATTTTTATAGTTTGATAACAGCGATACAATTATCTACCGGCAGAAAAGCTTTTTATTCAAAATTTTATTAAAGATGTGAACGAAAGACTTGTCTATCCAACCTTCCATGTTGGAGTCAGAGTATGATCCAGAGCAGGACAATGAAGACGACCAACCTGCAGAACCGTTTATTCAATTGAATTCATCACAGTGGAGTTATTACTGTATTTACACCCTCTCCATCCATACCAGCTACCCACAATATGGAGTGTAATTTAACTATAGTGTTCATGCATATCAGATACCTATTAAATATTAATGCGACCACAATTTGAATGAAGTAAACAAAACCTTGACATAATTAAGAAGTTAGATAATGGGAGCATCAAGAACATCACTGGATGCATTTGCACATGTTCCCCAAGACAAAAATGGCAAAAACAAAGCCAAATACTTACAATAAAAATTAAAGCTGCAAGCAGCCTCAAAACTATTGATACGAAACATATGAGACCCATATGCACATTACACCTCCTCCTCGTGGAACTATTGGCCACCGCGGGGATTCTGGCATCGCCGCCCACTCGCCACCGCAGACGTTATTGCGCAGTTTCCCTACCCATCCGCCAGGCAATACGCATCAACGCGTTCTGCAGCACTCCTTAATGATGCACCCAAAATCTGGTGCAGATCGGCTGATGTAGAGAGGAGATATAGCTGACGGTCAAAAGCAGTAGGACGAGTTTGATCAAATACTACGTCAATAAAATGGACATGATGGCGGCTTTGATCTAAAATGGCCAACTTCCTTTTGGGTTTGGACCATGGCTTCCAGAGACTTTTTTGCAGGTCCTGACAAGATACACATGTGTCACAAGTTTCATAATTCTGGGTTAAACCGTGGCTTGGGGCTGATGATTTAAAAATTTCTAGGGGGCACTGTTGAGAAATTAGGCCACGCCCACTAAAGATTGTTATGGATTCCTGTCCGGGGGTGGATAAGGATTGATCCCTGTGAGTTTGGTGCAGCTCGTCTTGAAATTATGGAATTCAGAGCCAAACGTATGGCAACGGCGTTACATGTCACTTCGCCACACCGCCACACCCACCTGCTCCATCAAAACCGGTTGGGGTTGGAATCCACAACACACCAACATGTCTTCTGTCTATGGACACAGTTTCATGTTAATTAGGTCAAACAGGTCAGATAGCAACCGTTCACAGTAAAAAATGACACTTCCTGTTCTCAGGGGTCATGGCTTAAATAATGTCATCACTTGACCATTGAGTGTTAATGCCGGCGGCCACTTCAAGGCTGCCGGGTAAGGTTGATGGGATCTGCAGAGCGATCAACACTCAAACTGAGATGATACGGGAGCTGAACCGTAGACTGGGTGCGATCCTGGAACAGGACCGTGGCCGGGCAACGGATCTCAGACTCAGAATGGATATGGTGTGACCTTGGAGAATGTTGTTCGCTCAGATCAGGCGGGTGAACCTAAATTTGGCTGCTTGGATTTGTCATTGAGAAGCACCAGTGAGACTTTCAAGGAAGGCAGTAAACTGATGTCAGCCTGACCTAAATAAATTTTTGCTATCGGAATCTGGCTCCCCGGGCTGGCCTTGGCTGGCTAGCTATCCTCCCCTGGTTGTTATGTCTAAAGAAGGCTCTGTTCTGCTGCCCCCCTCCCTCCCTGAGAAGACTCGCAGACAATCACAGATAATTGCGTGCTTCAGTTAGGGTTCATGGTCTGACATACATAACTCACATGATACCCATATGCCCATATGCACTTCACACCTCCTCCTGGTACCCGTCTTGTTTTGTCTATACAGGTCCTTCTCAAAAAATTAGCATATTGTGATAAAGTTCATTATTTTCCACAATGTAATGATAAAAATTCAACTGTCATATATTTTAGATTCATTGCACACCAACTGAAATATTTCTGGTCATTTTTTGTTTTAATACTGATGATTTTGGCATACAGCTCATGTAAACCCAAAATCCCTGTCTCAAAAAATTAGCATATCATGGAAAGGTTCTCTGAACGAGCAATTAACCTAATCATCTGAATCAACAAAGTAAC
>NW_015114725.1:80980-85128 GCF_001443285.1 Poecilia latipinna | reverse complement strand
GCCTGGTTCATTACTCAAAACCGCAGTCATGGGTCGGACTGCTGACCTGACTGCTGTCCAGAAGGCCATCATTGACACCCTCAAGCAAGGGGGTAAGACACAGAAAGAAATTTCTGAATGAATAGGCTGTTCCCAGAGTGCTGTATCAAGGCACCTCAGTGGGAAGTCTGTGGGAAGGAAAAAGTGTGGCAGAAAACGCTGCACAACGAGAAGAGGTGACCGGACCCTGAGGAAGATTGTGGAGAAGGGCCGATTCCAGACCTTGGGGGACCTGCGGAAGCAGTGGACTGAGTCTGGAGTAGAAACATCCAGAGCCACCGTGCACAGGTGTGTGCAGGAAATGGGCTACAGGTGCCGCATCCCCCAGGTCAAGGCACTTTTGAACCAGAAACAGCAGCAGAAGCGCCTGACCTGGGCTACAGAGAAGCAGCACTGGACTGTTACTCAGTGGTCCAAAGTACTTTTTTCGGATGAAAGAAAATGTTGCATGTCATTCGGAAATCAAGGTACCAGAGTCTGGAGGAAGACTGGAGAGAAGGAAATGCCAGAAGTCCAGTGTCAAGTACCCACAGTCGGTGATGGTCTGCGGAGCCATGTCAGCTGCTGGTGTTGGTCCACTGTGTTTTATCAAGGGCAGGTCAACGCAGCAGCCATCAGGAGATTTTGGAGCACTTCATGCTTCCATCTGCTGAAAGGTTTTATGGAGATGAAGATTTCATTTTTCAGCACAACCTGGCACCTGCTCACAGTGCCAAAACCACTGGTATTACTGACCATGGTGTTACTGTTGGCCTGCCAACTCTCCTGACCTGAACCCCATAGAGAATCTGTGGGATATTGTGAAGAGAAAGTTGAGAGATGCAAGACCCAACACTCTGGATGAGCTTAAGGCCGCTATCGGAGCATCCTGGGCCTCCATAACACCTCAGCAGTGCCACAGGCTGATTGCCTCCATGCCACGCCGCATTGAAGGCTGCAAAAGGATTCCTGACCAAGTATTGAATGCATAACTTAACATAATTATTTGAAGGTTAACTTTTTTGGTATTAAAACACATTTCTTTTATTGGTCGGATGAAATATGCTAATTTTTTGAGACAGGGATTTTGGGTTTTCATGAGCTGTATGCCAAAATCATCAGTATTAAAACTATAAAAGACCTGAAATATTTCAGTTGGTGTGCAATGAATCTAAAATATGACAGTTTAATTTTTATCATTACATTATGGAAAATAATTAACTTTATCACAATATGCTAATTTTTTTAGAAGGATCTGTATGTATTTATATGTGCTTAGGTGCCGAGGTTTTTTTCTTCATCTCAAACTCTGCCCTGCAAAGAGCAGAGTGTGAGACGGGCTTTTTTTTCCCTCTCTTTACCTGATGTTTTTCTTATTTTTCCTATTTCCTCTGCAAGGTGGTGCCCGTCGGGCTGCGAGGCCTCAGCCAACTATCCCCACATCCCACTACCCCACCCCCTCGTGTTGTTGTGTAATGGATGGTTGTACTGGAACTGCAATTTCGTTGTCTTTCTGACAATGACAATAAAATTCTTCTGATTCTGATTCTGATTGTAGTTCGTCGGATGGTGATCAGTCACTGAAAGTTTGGTGCCTCTCTGAGTTTTTGTGTAGGAGATATAACAGTTTCGTGTTTAATAGCGAGTAGGTGAAGTTTGACCCTGGGAACTTCCCTTCAGCAAGCACAAATACACAAACCTGTGATAACTTTTAATCAGCCATGTCTTATGTACAATTCGACCAAGTTTGAAGCCGATTGATGGAAATCCCTGGGAGGAGTTCAATCAAATGCGAAGGCTGTAAAACGGCCAAAATTGGGTCAAAATCGGAACTTCAATCCAAAATGGCCGACTTCCAGTTTAACTTGCACTATGACATTACTTGTATTTTCTGTGCATCTTGGGGAGCTCTACAAATGTACCAAATTTCATGACCTTAGTTCTATGATGAACTAAGGTCATAGGAGAGGGTCTTTTGAAAGTTGCTAGGTGGCGCCGTTGAGTCGTTTCTTGTTTGATTTTTGCGATGACCTTAATATCCGTAAATTTTACATGGGCTTTTTGCATCCGCCAAGTTTGGTGAGTTTTTGAATATGATAAAAGCCTCCAAAAAGCTTTTATCATATTACCCCATTTGGGAAAAGAAAAATAAGAAAAAGAAACAGTACAATTACAATAGGCTGACCCAATAGCTGACTGTATAGCTCAATGAGGTGAAAACATGGATCTGTTGGAATGCTACTACTCAAGTAACCCTACTCAGAGAGGCTACATGCAAAGAATGCGGAAGGAATGGCTAGTTAGGCATCCCCAGTCAACACTAACTGCTAAACAACTAGTAGCTCAGTGTTCCAACATCCGGAACTTGAGATTGACAAGGTACAACACAGTGTATGTATGTAACCCCAAAGGCGTTTGGGTGTTCCCCACCTTTGACCAAGCTAAGAACATTTGGACTTGTCTATATGCAACTTCGGCATAACTAAACTTGGACTGCAAAACAACAAAAACTGGCGAATTCACAGAACTGATTAGCAGGAAGTCATGCTCATCAGCATGTTTAATACTATCATTTTTCATAGACAAGAAGAATGTAATATAGAGAAATGGACAATATAGAGAAATTAATAACCTAAAACGAATATGAAGATGTTTATGCAGCACAGGGAAAGAATAAATGTAAATTTTTTTCACTCAAAGGACAGACTAAAAAAGTGGGTTTTGCATAA
The DNA here is from genome assembly GCF_001443285.1 of Poecilia latipinna. Lineage (NCBI taxonomy): Eukaryota > Metazoa > Chordata > Actinopteri > Cyprinodontiformes > Poeciliidae > Poecilia > Poecilia latipinna. The sequence goes on along the minus strand of NW_015114725.1, from coordinate 82,381 downwards.
TATATCCCCTGTAAAATGCTCCAGATCTTGTGCTGCACTTAAAACAACCGTGTTATTACTTCAAAAAACAATTCTGAGTTGATAGAAACGAGTGACCACAATTTTTTCATAAATTTAAGTTACTTCAATTATATTTGTGTTATGTTAGGGTTTACAGCATCACAATAAATCAATTCTTGGTAATGAGGTAAGATTGTTAATGTCCTGGGCCCCGGGCTCCTCAGGTTATCTACATGGCCAGGAACCCTAAAGACCTGGTGGTGTCCTACTATCAGTTCCACCGCTCTCTCAGGACCATGAGCTACCGTGGAACTTTTCAGGAATTTTGTCGGCGCTTCATGAATGATAAATGTAAGAACCTTTCAATCTCAAAATAATTCATTACTATCACTTTCTTTATGCTTTGTTTCATCTAGATTTTAGCATACTCTAACTCTGCCAATGTTTTCTTTCTTTCATCCGGCAGTGGCTTACGGTTCCTGGTTTGAACATGTTCAGGAATTTTGGGAGCATCGTTTGGACTCCAATGTCCTCTTCCTGAAATATGAAGACATGTTCAAGGTAATATTTTGTCTTCTCCATTTACTCAATGTCTCTGCGTTTCTGAGTTTGGGTCCATCATCACAACTTCAGCATGAACTATAATGCCAAAGCAAACAAAAAGAATCTATCAAGTCTGAGCACATTTAAGCTAACAAAAAACAAGTAAAACCAAATGACACCGACTTACCTCCCTAAACAAATAAGCAGGAGAAAAATGAATAAGAAAAAAAGCGGCAGTTCACCCTTACCAAGTTCCATCCAACAGTTCAACAGAACTAGCAGAAGTCATGTGACTGGGACAAAAGGAGGAGGGATGAAGAACAGTTCGCCTCAGCTCCCTCTATACAAGTCACTTTCCCCAGGCCACGAATCCATCTTCTCCAAGTCATCAACAGCAGGCGACTGCACCCCCCCTGCGTCTCCTAGTTACATCGATACTGTTCAGGTCAATTTGACCCGGCAGTCAAGTTAAAGTGCAAAAAAAGATTTAAAAAATGTCCAATTCTATATGTTTCCTTGCAGCTATTAACCATATTTCACCACAGACACACAAACACAACACACCACACACACACACATGCACATGCAGACACACACAAGGCCACTTTCTCCCTACTCTCTTTACTGCACTAGGAAACTGCGAGAAAGCGGGTGTTCATACAACTTTTGACGGGAATCTTTTCCGTTCCTGTGGGCAAACTCCACCCACACTGAGTGGACACTCAGCAGAAGTGGAGGAAAACATAAATACTCTCTGCATGACTCATTTATCTTGATGGTAACACTTTATTTGAAGGGGTGTGCATAAGACTGACATGACACTGTCATAAACATAACACCTGTCATGAACATAAAGAA
>NW_015114725.1:73885-76379 GCF_001443285.1 Poecilia latipinna | reverse complement strand
GGAACACTGGACCAGCTCTACACCCTCAGCAGGGTCCTGGAGGGTGCATGTGAGTTCGCCCAATCGGTCTACATGTGTCTTGTGGACTTGGAGAAGGCGTTCGACCGTATCCCTCGGGTGATATGGTCATATTGGCTTCATCAAGTCGTTATCTGCAGCTCTCACTGGAGCGGTTCGCAGCCGAGTGTGAAGCGGCCGGGATGAGGATCAGTGCCTCCAAATCCGAGGCCATGGTCTTGAGCCGAAAAAGGGCAGAGAGCCTTCTCCAGGTCAGAGGGGATGTCCTGCCCCAAGTGGAGGAGTTTAAGTATCTTGGGATCATGTTCACGAATGAGAGAAGAAGGGAGCGGGAGATTGACAGGTGGATTGGTGCAGCGTCTGCCATGAAGCGGGCACCGTACCGGTCCGTTGTGGTGAAGAGAGAGCTGAGTCAAAAAGCGAAGCTCTTGATTTACCGGTCGATCTATGTTCGAAAGAACGAGATCACGGATACAAGCGGCCGAAATGGGTTTCCTCCGCAGGGTGGCTAGGCTCTCCCTTAGAGAGGGTGAGAAGGTCGGTCATCCGGTAGGGACTAAGAGAAGATCTGCTGCTCCTCCACGTAGAGAGGAGCCAGTTGAGGTGGCTTGGGCATCTGGTAAGGATGCCTCCTGGACGCCTCCCTGGCAAGGTGTTCCGGGCACGTCCCACCGGGAGGAGGCCCCAGGGAAGACCCAGGACACGCTTGAGGGACTATGTCTCTCAGCTGGCCTGGGAACGCCTTGGGGTTCCCCTGGAGGAGCTGGAAGAAGTGGCTGGGGAGAGGGAAGTTTGGGCCTCCCTTCTGAAGCTGCTGTCCCCGCGACCCGACCCCGGATGAAGCGGAAGAAAATGGATGGATGGATGGATGTTCAGTTTCTACTTCCTGCATTCTTTCATTCAGCACATGGAGACTGAGCATGGGAAACTGGAGATGGATTTGTTTTTTTTGGTTGTTGCAAATTGAACCTCATGATCACCTCTTTTGTTGGCTGAAGTATTTAAGCTAAAACAAAGATTTGAAAAATCATAAAAAGAAAGTTAACTGGTCAAAAAATATAGATGCTGGACTGGAAGGAGAGTAGAGAAAGGAGAGGAAGACATGCAGTGAAAAGGCCCAGGATCGGGAGTCAGAGGCTGGACTCAGCATACACAACATTTCTATTGATCTGTCTCAGATTCTGGATCTACGTCCACTTGAATAATCTTTTACTTGTTTTTGTGCTATGTGATAAGCAGCTTGTCCAAGAGTCCAGATTCTGAATGATATTTTCCCATTTGCTTCCACAAATGCCATTTTACTCAATTTTGTCTGATGAGGCTTACATCCACAAATATTCTCTCCTCTCCAGATGTTTTCTATGCCAAAGATTTTATTTGAAGGGAAATTATTGAAATCAAGCTGATACAAATGTTTCAGTTTAAAATGTTTTTTATAAAGTATAAATAATTTATGTTAAATACATGAATATAATAATAATTATAGCCGTGTGGGCTTAAACCAGTGCTTCTCAATTCTTTTCTGTTACGCCCCCCCTAGCAAGAAGAAAACTATTCGCGCCCCCCACTCCTCACCGTGACTATCCGTCTCTGCATAACATTTTATCCTTAACATTAAAGAAAAGAAAAAAAAGACATATTGTCAAACTTACAAAGAATAACTTTATTAAATTGTGTTTTAAGTCTGCAACAGAAAAGATTTTAAGTTCATCAATGGCTGAAATTAAAAATAAATAAATCCTTGTTTAAACTGTAAACATGTTTGACCAACTAATTGCACCATTGCAAAATTAAATCAAATCAATAAATAATATTTAACAATTATAACTAATAAACTACAAAAACTAAAAAAAAATAACTAATTTATATTCAGTTCAGCAACGTTTGTCTTTGAGTTTATCTACCAGCTGTTCTTGAAGATCGTTAGCAATGTCATCTATACGTCTGGACAGAGGGATAGTTTTTAGTTTTGCTGCACTGGCGTCATCCAGCATGACAGAGACCATGTCTAATGCTGCAGGAAGTATCAGCTCCTCTGCTATGGTGTGGGGCTTTTTGCACTGCGCAATTTGGTATGCCACCTTATATGATGCTAACAGCGCTCGATGGTTTACTGAAGTAGCCTTCACAAAGCGGGATGACTGTTGGCAATATTCAGCACGTTTTCGCTGAAAAAACTCTAGCGGCTTACCGGCGTGATTGGAGTGTAACGTATTTAAGTGACGCGCTAATTTATTTGGCTTCATGCTGTCCGCTGCGAGCATTTTTAGACACAGCAAACACACCGGTCTTTCCTCTTCTCCAACTGTAGTGACAGTGAAGCCAAGCGCTAAATACGCTTCGTCGTATTTCCTCGTCTTAGCTTTCGGGTGACTTTCTTTTTTCTCATTATCTTTGTCTCTCTCCGCTTTTCTTTTCATCCCTGTTAAAAACTTTTTCATGTTGGGGGTTGTTATGTTGAATAACGGAGGCTATA
>NW_015114725.1:68991-69672 GCF_001443285.1 Poecilia latipinna | reverse complement strand
ACATAATAACATGTACTAAAATTATTTTATTTATTTATTTTTTTGTACAACATAATAAGACTTCCGGTCACCTTGTTACCTTTGACCTTTTGCCCGTGACGCATGACGCAGTTGCCTCTCGCGCAGTGAGATAAGGCGCCTGAGGCTGAGCAAGATGGCGGCGTGAGTAGTCGTTCTTTGCAAGCTCTCCCGAGATTGTCTGTTTAAGGAGCTATTATTGCTGCTTTAATGCAGGGAAGCATTTATTCCGAGACCCTCGTTAAATATTGTGCTTAAAAAAGACGTCCTGAAAACTTCAGATAATGGCTGCAAGTAGTAAGCGCAAATCTGTCAGCACGGAAAATACACCAACTAAGATGTCGGCTAAAAGTCACAAATCGACGGAAGACCATGACTTTGCTGAAAATATCATAGCAACTTTAAAGTTGACGATAAACGAGAGAGCGAACGGTCTGCAAGCAAGCATAAATGATCACAGAGTCGGTGGATTATATCCATGCTGAAATGAAAGAAATGCAAGAGAAGATGACAGAAACCGTCAGGAGAGTTGAGAAATCAGAAAAAAAAGATGCTGCAAATGGAAAATGAGCTGCTCGAACTTTCACGTTATAGAAGAGGATGGGACTTACTGTCATGAGTTGCGGTTGGGGGTGGTGAGGAGAAACACAGAGAACCCAGGTA
>NW_015114725.1:62250-64383 GCF_001443285.1 Poecilia latipinna | reverse complement strand
ACACTAATCGACTCAGAAATACTCTGCAGAGAGTCAATCGAAGTGAAAGACACCATGTTTACATAGAAACTAAGCTCTGTGAGGCTTTGTTTGTGAGACATGCAGCCACGTGGGATTTTCGAGGGTGTTTCTGGGCAGAGCTTGGTAAAGTCCATTCACAATAAGAGGAGTAATAAACGAATAAATCCCAGTAAAATCTGTCCTGGCACCACTCTAAATGAAAGCATCAAATGCAGCTCAGCTATATCAGCTTCCAACCTGTTCATGTTATGTAACATGATGCCAGTGTTTTCTGCATGACTCAGAGCTGCTGTGAAGCAGCAATCAGGGCTTGATCTTTTATTGCTCCAAATCTCTCCCAGCGTAGTAAACATTCTTCCTGGTGATTTTATGTGAAGTGAGTCTTACAGCTGCTTCTGTGGCTGAGCAGAGAAATGAATGAGAAAAAAAGTGTGTCAAATGTTCATTTTATGAGTGAAAGTATTGTTTTGAAATACAAAAGAAAAAAAATAAATCATACATATTTATATATTGTTAGTACAGAATCAGTTTCTTGTATTTACTGTTGAAAACCTCTTTAGTAGAAAGTTCATCCTTAGCAATAACAAAGTGACTCCAAGTCAAAATGGCCTTTCACAATACATGTATGTGTGATAGATTATGATGATATATTTTACTGTCCCAACATGACAGATTTGTTCAAACAAAACTGTTTTGTGTCTGAGTGTAAAAAACCTGACCTACTGTCAGAGAGGTAATGAAACCATCTGAATGTTTGGAGGTTGCAGTTAGCTTTGTGCACAGAGCTAATTGCTGCTCCAATGTGATGCTGCAGTTTGTGTTCCCTCCCAGGACCTGGGGACGATGGTGGAGCATCTGGCCCAGTTCCTCGGTGTTTCCTGTGATAAAACTCAGCTGGAAATTCTGGTGGAAAACTGCAACCAACTGATTGAGCAGTGCTGCAAATCAGAGGCGCTGTCTATCTCTAGCTGTGAGTAAGCTTGCAATAGACGGCCTCTTAAAGTTCTCAACTTGTTTTTTAACTTTACTTAGATTTGTTTTAAGAGCCTGTGTGGAACCGTTAAGTTATCAAATCCTCTCATAACTTATTTTAAGATTTCCCTGTTTTTTTTTCTAATTTCCAATTTCTACCTGGTTCACTATGATTTCACCAGGTCTGAATGTGCAGTTTACCACTTTGTTAAAGTCACTGCAGGTATTCATCTGGTAAACCAGTCGGTGCTGTATCTTTATCCCCACTGATTATTTATTACATTTTTAGCAAAATTTCCAGCAGACAAGTTTTTGTTAAAGAGCACTAAAGACAAGGTAACACATAAGTCTCACTAGAAAGCCTTAGTCAACTTATAAAATCCCAAAACAGACTAGTAATTCTAAAATACCTTTGGTCATCTTAGTATCTTGGCTTTATGAAAGCAGATTCAAAAATAAAGAATTGTTCATTGTTCCCAAAACTGAGAACTTGAGTTTGATGGAAGAAATCCTACATGGAACACTGAGGGAGATGAGAATCAAACAGAACTACATAGGAAGGCAATGACCTGACTTGTCTTCAGAAGTCATCGTTTTACCTAATGCACCTAATTATGTGATACAGCTGTTCTGTTTGTGGCCTCAGAGGTTCTGTAGAGAACATTAGTGAACAAACAGCACCATGAAGACCAAGGAGCGGAGCCAACAGGTCATCCAATCTGACTGAGCTCAGACTGTTTAGCAAAAAAAAAAAGGGGCAACAAAATTCAAAGCTATTAGAGAATTACCTTAAGAAGGGATACAATTCAAACATTTTGAAAACCATTTACCATGTTATTTCCTCTTTATAACTAAGTACCAATTAAAAGCATTATGACTGTAAAGTACAGTGAAAAATATTAAAAAGGGAGGAGGGAGAGGAATAAGTTTACAAGTGAATGTGTAGAATTTCTTCTAGAAATGTCAGTGATTTTCTAACTTTCTTGGGAGCTCCTGTCATCATATTGATCCCAACAGTTAAACCTACAACATTATGTTCACCCAAAGTTTACAAAAACTCCCTGAATCCCATCATGCAGTCCAGCAGTGTTGTGGTACTCGAAGTTGGGCTTGGTCTTAAGACCGGTCTTAAGACCATTT
>NW_015114725.1:44684-56785 GCF_001443285.1 Poecilia latipinna | reverse complement strand
TGAACACAACACTGCAGTCCAGAGTAAATATAGATTCCCAATCAGCTCAACCATCAGTGGATGTTCATTTACAAACCCAAACAATAAAACAATTATTAGAACTTTTATCTCTTAGATAAATCCAGACAAATGAGTTTGCATTAGCAAATGATGAATTGTAATTTATACCTCTTTATAACTCTTTAATTCATTCAGAAATCAATGAATTCAAGACAGGCTTTAATTCTTTCATTTGGTTATGTGAAATGTTTTTCTCCTCAGCACCATTTCCATGAAAGCTTTTTTTAATTTCACTTTGTCTACATGGAGTTATTTCAACACTAACACAAGCTGTCCAACTTTATCAAATCTTCACATTTTTTGCTTCTTTTTCCTTCACCGTGGATGTTAGCGTAGTGGTTTTTATACAGTGTATTCATCCCTGACAGTCCATCAGGGATGAGTAGACTTTCACCAAATCAAAAGTGCTAAAACAGATTTATGAATACAGGGTCTTCAGACTAGTGATACATAAGTTCCATCAGGCTTCGGTTTAAGTCAGATGTGTTCATATCCAGTTACCTTCTCCATAACACCTGAACCAAAGGAGCTGCTCACCCTAACCCTAATCAGACTTGGTGCTGTTGAGGGAATTCAGCCATCTTGGTTCTAGTGTGTTGGAGGAGGACAGTGGGTCTGGAGGACAGGAGGACCTCCTGGTTTCAAGCCAGCTCACTGAATTCCTAAAATTGCTCTCCAACTCCCTTTGAGAGGCTGTTCCACCCTCTTGTGGACACATGTTTGACTTGCACCCTGTAGTCCATTTTGAACCACCTACCCAATCTGTTTTTGTTTAAGCCATTTGTCCTTGTGCAAATATATATATATATATATATATATATATATATATATATATATATATATATTTATTTATTTATTTTTTTTTTTTTTCAAATTTTGAGTTGCCATTCATTTTACTTCTCCTTTTTCTGTTTTCCTATTGTTTTCTCATCTTTTCATTCAGTGAATTGAAATCTGGTATCTGACCTGTTGCTCTGATCTGTGTCATGTCACGTCGCATCAGGTAAGCTGAGTAACTGCCACGGGATGGCTGCACTCACCCTGCAGCTAGATCAGTGTAATTAAACTGTGATCACACACAGTCCAGTGAATTTGGTCCTAACATTCTCTCCTCTCTCTGCAGGTCGTGTAGGTGTGTGGAGGGACGTCTTCACTGTGTCCATGAATGAGACATTTGATGCTTATTACAGACAGAAGATGGTCAAATCTGACCTAAGCTTTGACTTCTGCCTGTGAGGACAGCTATACTTCTCTCACCAAAGACTCTCACTCCCCTGATACAACTGATCTCTTCAAGTATCTTGAAGAAGATATCTTGAAGAAATTCATGCTTCTGCATCTCCATCAGCTCAATCAGTCTGAAGTTTAACTGTCTGAGAGTAGATTGACCTTCTAAAAAGTTTCCACAGAAATCACACTTGGAACCAAACAGAAATCACTGTGTAGCTTCTAAAATATCAATGATCAGTTCCAAAATTCACTATATTTGTTGAGGCTGCTATGTGCATTTGGGTTACTGTGGAAAGAAGCAGGTTCTGCAAACCACACAGAAAGTAAGAAGTATTTGGACCATGCAGTATTTACATCCACTTTCTTTCCACTTGGAAGCAGATAGTTTCTAACTTCCAGCTGGACTCTGCCCTTGTTCCAAAGACTGTGTGGTTTCTTAAGACAAATCACATCCTGTTCAATATACATAAAAATGGTGTCAGGTCTGCAATATTTCTAATGTTATTGCTTCTTTAATGTACACGTATGAATGTATTGTACTGTTACATTCACCAGATGTGACTCAACATTCACTGACACCTCAGGAATTTGACAGTTGTGAGCTTTCTTCTGAGTTGACTCGGTCTCCATTCCAATTCTCCTGCCTTTATCTTCTTTCTGTAAACGTTAGGTGAACTGTGCTGTCCAAACTAATTTCCACTGCTTAGAGTCTAGCACATAACAACTCAGTATATATTTAACAGAAATGAAGGACATTTGTTGGGTTTATTGTTTATTTTGAAACAATGTTTCTTGGCAATAGATCTTAAACCACTGAAAAGCCTTCGTCATTTCTCTTGTGCAGGAGAGCTGAGACTTTGGATGGCTGAACAGATGATCTGTCAATATTTGGTGTCATTTATTGAATTGACTGACTGTTGAGTAAGAGACAAAATATTTTGGTTATCTAACAATTTATCAAACAAGGGCCTGCTGCTCAAACTACAAACAACTGTCTGGGAGTTGTTTGTAGTTACAAATGTGCCACAATACAACCAACAAACTGGCTCTCCAACAGTACATGATTTATTGCCAAGAAGCATTTTAGCAGCAAAGACCAACCAACAAACAATTCTTTATTGTTTTGTCTTAAGTTGAGACTGAGATGATTGTGGGTGAGGGTGTTTTTATAGAAATTCTCATGAGCAACCACTTTCCCATTATAAACTCCTTTTGACCACCCCACTACTGTATACTTTTGTTAGCACTGGGAAGATCTGTGAAGTAAATACGAACATCGGAACCACCACCTTCTGAATTCTTGATGCTGTGACAGAAAGCAGTGCTTTACGAAAGTATTCACATTACCTGAACCTCTTCACATTTTGTCATGTTGCAACCACAAGCTACAATTATCTTAACTGACTCTTGTTAAACCAGGTATTTTGTGAAGGCCTCTGAGGTTTGCTACAGAGCATTAGTGAACAAAACAGTATCAGTTAGACCAAGGACCACTGCAGACAGGTCAGAAGTTTAAAGTAGGGTTACATTCTAAAAATTTGTGCATCTCTGTTCAGTTCATCATTTGAACATGGAAAGGATGAACACACACAAATAATTGGCCATCCACCTAAACCAAGGAAATAGCCAAGAGATCCATGATAATTTTGGAAAAGCAGGAGAGACCAACAGCTTTTGTGTGAGAATCAGCACAGCTGTCACACCTGAGCTCCCCAGAATGGCCTTTACAGAATAATGTCCAGAAAAAGCTGCTGGTGAAATAATGGCATAAGAAGTCCTGCTTGTAGTTTTCAACAAGCCATGAAGGGAACAAAACAAACATGCAGAATAAAAGATCCTCAGTTCATGGACTGGAATGGGAATACTGGCCCCAGTCAGCTGACACGGCACATCACCATGAGCCATGGCATTGTTGCCACTCGAACCTTGGATGAAGGCTCATCTTCCAGCAGGTCAACATTCTGTCATGAAGTTGGGTGAGTGGCGGTGAGAACGAACACAGTATACCCAGGAGGTGAGGATGAATGGTGGTTTAATGGTGAAATACAGCTCAATACAGTTAAAATAACAGGCTGCACAGTGAGTGGAGACTAATGCTAACTAGTGTTAGCAGTTGCTACTAGTGTAGCAACTGGCAAAGAGCTGCAGCCAAAACAGGACTACAGTTCTACTGTGACGACAAAAGACTACGTGAGGCAAGGTTCAACAGCATTAGACAAGGACTTAGACACAACGAGGATCCAACATAGACACAGAGACACAGGTGACATTAAATACACGGGGTAATCAGGGAACAAGACACACCTGGGAACAATCAAGACAGGATGGCACAGAGACTAACAGAAACAGAACCAAAAATAAACAGAGAAACTCAAATCACTACACATACAGCCAGAGCTACAATAAATAGTTTCAATGAAAGCAGATTTTGGTATTACAATGGACCAGTTAAAGTCCAGATCTAAATCTAATTGAGAATCTGTGGCAAGACTTGAACATTTATCTTCACAGATGCTTCCCATCCAATCTGATTCAGTTTGTATTGATTTGCAAAGAGGAATGAGACGTACCCCTACAGGTGTGCAGCTGCAACTGCAGCCAAAACGTTCTTCGAAAGGCAAGCAAACCTTACAGGTTTATTTTTTCTTTTCTGTAAAACTACCTTTAAAAACATGTTTGTTGCCATGTTGATGTACTTCCACATTATCATTATACCATAATTGTATTGGTCAATCATATCAGATCACCCCAAAATACATTGAAGTTCGTGATTGGTTCCTAAATGTGAGGGTTATTAATTGTGTTGGAAGGCAATGCATGTGTGTCTAAGTGAAATGTGAAGATGTATTTTCACATATTTCATTTCTTTCCATCTTTCTCCCACCAGCAGGTCAGTGGAACGGGAAGCAGGATGTCAGAAAATCCATCTGCACAAATATTCTACTGTTCTCCTTTTTCCATGTTGGTTGTGTGACTCTGTAAATGAGTAATTCTAGTTTAAGTTTGTAGGTTTTCTCGTTTTAACTTTTATAAAACCATCAGTCATTGACTGAGTATGTACTCATGTTGATTTAAGTGCGAAAAGGATTAACACTGAACTTATTTTCTTCAAGCAACAAAAAAGCACACAAATACTCAGAATATCTTTTGCCCAACTAATAAAGGAACTGATTTCTATTAATATTTTGGTCCACAAACTGTTAGAGATCGTCCGTTTAACTTTGCTGTTGTTTCCCTTTGTCCACAGAAAACATGTTCACTGGTTTTACAAAATATTTTACTTACTTGCACACATAATCAATTAATTCAATTACTTACTTAATTAAATTGTAACAAAATTCTGTAAAATGTTTTCACTTTTTTTTTTCTCATGGCAAATGTTAATCCACAGTACTCAGCCACGCCCTTTACTCACCCCACACTCCAGCGGACTGACTACTGACCAGCTCTCCGTCTCACGGGTCCGAAAAGCTTCTAATTCCTGGGTATTACCGCAAATAATATAGAGAACTTTTGTTTAAGCTGGGAGCGAGAAAGATTCGTCTAAGCTCTAACTACCTTCATCCAGACGTTATGACCCGCTTCAGTCTATGATTCAGACATCGGAGTAGCCCCGCCGGTGTCCGAGCTCATAAACCACGTCTGTTCACGGTAGCTCTTTCCCTGTCATTAACGTGCACTTATTACTGGCTTAGATAATTTTAGAGACTAGGAATAAGTCCCAGGGTCATTATTTATCTGAACTAAAGAACGTACGAAGCCCCCCCAATTTACTGGGACCATTAACATTGATTTTACATTAATCAGAAGAATTTAATCTAGTTGACTTAATTAATTTAACTGTCCACAACGTCAATTAGACTTTAGTATTTTTATTAGCAAGCTTTAGCAGGGGAGAAAAGACATACAGCAATTAACAAAGGATTAAGTAATCAATAGATTTAAGAAAATTTAGACATTTCACCTAATTCTAAACCCTACACTGTGTCTTACTCTAACCAGAGGCTTTGGGGGAGGCAATTTTACTCGAACCCAGATGCAGAGACGTTCCTTGGCAGCAGAAAACTTTAACGTCCATGGATGGAGTCCTGTCTTTGTCTTGGCAGAATCCTTTTAGAATAGATCCAAAGTTGAACTGGTGAGAATCCTCAACGAACTCAGTTCTTAATCCACAAAAGATCTTTGTCTATTCCCCATGTCCACTGCAGCATCGTTGTAATCCTTGGGGTTGAGTTTGGGGCCGCGGTCGAATCAGAATCCCGGGTTGTGGGTAAACGGATCTTGTTCCTTTCTTGTGCAGCGAGCAGTCGTCCCGGGGTATCATCACGCAGCCCTCCGTTGATTCTGCATCTCCGTTTGCTCGACTCGAACGCCGCGGAACAAAGAACCCCGATTCTGCGTTTGCATATATTTTTATACCGTATATTCTGCATGTCCGGTGCGTACTTTCCCTGACATCAAGTGCCTTCAGTTAGCCTCAACCTTTCCTCCACTCAACTTTTAACCTTCCTCTTTCTTTAAAACTCAAAGATCAACAATTCAAAACACCTGGTGCAGATATAGTCTCAAAATCTCACTTCCACTTTCTTCCTTGCTTAAAATTCTTTCACCCCTGCAGTCTATAATTGTGACACAGTTTCAGACACTTTTTACTCTTTACTCTTCAACCTCATACAGTAGTTAAAGAAATGATTATATGTATTTTACTCTGGGTTTTATCCAATTACTCAAAATGTTTAGATTTTATTCTTTAAACCTTTAATGCTCAAAATGAGCAATCTGAACTATTTTTATTCACTGCAGGCTGGAAGCTTTCTTCCTCTTTCTTCAGGAAACCTGCTCTTCCTGTTTCATAACTCTCTTTCTGCCTGATTATGATTTTTTATGATTAAATAGAAAAAAGTAGAATTAAAGCAAAGTTTGCAGGACACTATAACAACACACACAACCAGATAAATTTTTTTACCGTCTGACTCTACTGTTGGGTCTTGATGTCACCTGTGTAATCAGTTTTAAAGATAACTTTATTTATTGTTATTAAACTAAAATCTCCAGCATGGGGAAGTGGGCTGAGCTTGACTTTTCTCGACACAAAGCAGCAGAAAACCTGAGCGTAGATCTTCTGGGTGTTGGTAAAGCATGGTGAACCTCAGCAGGACGAGCTCAGCCTGCATTTATAGATCTAGGGGACAACCCAGATTTAGTAATTGTATCCTCTGTTTTTGCAAAGATGCTTTTATTATTATTGTTATTATTATTATTGATTATTTATGGTAATTAACAGAGCTCTTTAGCTCTTTCAGATGGATGCAGTGGGTGCGTTCACACTGCAGCCTTAAGTGACTCAATTCCGATTTTTTTTTTATGTAATGCGACCTGTATCTGATCTTTTCATGGCAGTGTGAACAGCACAGGTCGGATCCTTTTTCGAATGTGACCCATATCCGATACGTATCCGATTCTAATGCGACCTAACGTCCAGGTCGCCTTCATCCGAACTGAACGTCACTGATTCTCAACAAATCTCACTATTCTGCGTCCTGATATGCGCAAGTGGGAAGAAAAACAACAACCATGATGGACTATAATGAAGATTAAGTTGTTAATATGCTGCTCCGCCCGGACAACAACTTCAAATATGTAAGCTAAGCTCCACCGTTAGCCTCCATGTTTACTTCCGCAAACACCGAGCACTTCTTCTTTTTATGGTAGTTGGCAGAACACTTAGAACGCTGACGCTATTGCGCCCTCTACTGCGCATGCGGGACACTTTCAGGTCGTTTGCCCGTTTACACTGCAGAACACATACAGGTCGCATTTACTGGCAGTGTGAACGGCCCCGGCAAAAAAATAGGAATTGCCAAAAAATCGGAATTGAGTTACTTCAGGCTGCAGTGTGAACGCACTAGGGGAAGACAAGTTGCTTTGTAAGGTACTGAGGCTCAACCAAGAACTTACCAACATATTTTTTATAAAGTTATATGTTTATTGTCTGTTGCTTAAATAAGCTGATAAGCTATGAGACTAACTTTTGAAAGAAGAAATAAAACCCACCTGCTCAAACATTTTGTGTGGCCAAGCACTGCTAAATGTTAGCAAAGTGAAGACTTTGGAACTAGAAAAGTTGCTGCTAAATAATCAGATATGAGCATTTTGTTCAGCTGAAATTCAATTAATTTATTTATCGAAACAGTCATTGTTCCCATCTTTTGTCGCTAGAGTCTGAAAACAGGCCTTTCCAACATGATTATTCATGCATAATCATGTCAGTCCAAATATCCACATTCACCGTGAACATGCTTTTTTTCCCCAAGTTTAGAGCTTTTGCTGCTGGGTCCCTCAGCTGCTTTGTAACAGTATATCAACTCTCACAGAGAGGAACAAATTCCATGAGCCTTCCATGTTCCATTCAGGAAATAAAATGCTTCTTGCATTCCTTAAAACATCAGTACAACACATCAACTCTTTAAACTAATAAAACATGATTATCAACACTTTACAAACCATTGTACACATTATTTAATCTATTTCTTTGTCTATGTGCAGTTAACCAACACAAAATATCCAAAGAGGTTTCCAAGGAAGTCAATACTTACCCACTTCCTGCCGATTTATCCAATATTGAACAATGAATTAATTGAGCAAATTACAGTTGGAAAGAAAACAGACATGCCAAAAATACTGAAAATACAGAAATGTCTACAATTACCAAGAGCTAAAAATGGATGGAGAGATGAAGGATCTGTCAGAGTTATAGTTGTAAATGTTTTTAGTTTAGGTTTTCTCTGTACTGCTGCCTTCCAGAAGATGGCAGTAAAACATAACATTTCCCAACCTAGTGAAGCTCAGTCTCCTTGGACTGCACCATGGAGAAAGGGATGTGGTAATTGTTGAAGCAGACGAGAACTTCTGAGTCAAAAGGTGTCAGTTTCTCTTTTGCTCCACGATACTGACTCGTTCTTTTTCTGTTTTATTTTGTATTTGACACAACTACCTGCAGATGTTTACCAAAATACAAAACTAATAAAAAATGTATTTCTGAAAACCAGATGATTTTAATATATTCTGATTGAAAATAATTAATGAATAATTTTAACCCTGGCTGTTCTGTTTTTCACTTTTTAGACTAAGTCAATTATTAACAATTCAGTTTAATAAATTCAGTGTTATATAGCACCATTTCACAACAAATGTCATCTTAAGGCACTTTATAAAAAATAATTTGAATTCAGTTATACATACATTCCAATTGATTATAGTTATCAAACAGTATAGTCAATTAATTATTTAAAGTAGATTAAAAACTTTGTATTCAAGGAAACCCAGCAGAGCCTGGAGTCCCTGACCTGCAGCATCCACTCCTACTGGACCAGCATGTAGCCCTTGTGTTGCGCCGCATCATTGACTTTCATGGATGGAACAACAGTGGAGAGGAAAAACTCATCTTTAAGAGAAAGAGACCTCCAGCAGAACCAGAACCGGGCTCAGTCCAAGCAACCATCTTACACAAAACGAATGGAGGTTTGAGAAGACAGAGCAGAATGCACAATTAGAAACTGATGAACTGATGTAGAATGATTTCTGATATTGATTCTGATATTGATGAAAGTAAAAAGTTAATAGCAGGACAGTTAGCTCATGGCAGCATTATCAAGGCCAATCCCCTCCTCCAGGAAGGTAGAACAGCCAACCCCAGCGCCAGACCAGATATAGCTTCTATGGAGAGAAAAATAACAGAGAAACAAAAATTTAACAGATGAAATAAAAAATAATACAAAAAGGAGAGCAGGAGAAGTAGGAAGTGAGAAAAAGTGGGTGTCTGCCTCACAGATTGAAACTAGGAGCTGGTTCCACAGCAGAGGAGCTTTAACTATAGATGTGGCTGGTAAGGTAATTTTATTTATATAGCACATTTTCAGCAACAAGGCAATTAAAAGTGCTTTACATGACACAGGACGAAAAATGGGATTTTTGGCAGCTATTGACACCTTGTTCTGCCGTGCGCATGGAGATTGAGGGCTTTCGGCAAGAGGTTTTTGTCAGAGTCGAGCACTGCCAAAATTGGTCAAAAATGCTGTGTGTCCGTGTTCCCTTATCAACCCCCTCCCCTTGTGCCTAGCAGAGGTTTTTGTATTTAAATGAAGTTGCTGAGTGCCATGCAAATGCAAATCAACTGTTGAGCACGGCCTTTTGACTCTTATTTGTTTTGTAGCTAACCCTTTTTACCTTCTGTTCACCATAAAGAAGTATGTTTGGAGAAAGAATATTAAAACAATCTATCTTGTCCATTAAAATATACATTACATGTGTGTTAGGAGCACTGAAAAACTTAGTTTTGGTTGAATTGATGATATAAAAGAAGAATATGCATGATTACATACAATAGACTTTTGTGAAACGTGATCTTACTTTGACATTCCTCCTATCTGAAGATTTATCTTGTGATGGGAGGAATTGCACAACTTAATCAAAAATAATAATAAAAAACATGTTCCAGAGTGGTTCATTGTACATAAAGTATTTTTGTGAATAATATTCAAACTAATGTTAATGTTCACTGATTGCTTTAAAGACCCAGAGTCATGCTATGTTGGAGTGGTAGTGACACCGTTCCACATCACAATACAGGACTTAAGAAACTACAGATGATTTATCAGTATTCAGTTGCTTAACTCTCAAGTTTAAATTGAAGAACAAAATGGTTGAAAGTATGTGATACCTTCTGATAGGGTATAAACATTTGTATTCTTTTTTTTAAGTTTTGTTAGTTAAGCACTAAACATAACTCACGGATTATGAATCATATTCTGTATAAACTAAAAAGGAGACAGCTCAAAGTAGAATTGAGTAAATAAACATCTATACATTTAAAAACATTTTAGCAATTAATTATAATAAAAATAAAATATACTGTCACGTAACTTTTGAAAAAATAACTTTTAGAATGTATTTTTCTTGCGTCAACTTTCATTTAACACTCCAGTCCAGTTGGTGGCAGTAAAGCGCTTTCATAGTCGGTCAAGCACCCGCCATTAAACTCCAGAGGAAGATTTACACCCACGCTAACCGGTGCTACTGCTAAACCCAACATGAACGAAAATGCCCGTGCGTTGTGTGAAATGGTGGCAAAAGTCCTATTTCACGGAGTTACCTTTTCAGTATCGTTTTGATATTAAGCAATGTCCCGGCGGAAAACAACAGATGGCACCGCGGCGGTCCAACAGGCCGAACCCACGGTAAGAAAGCTTTTATGAATAGCGAGCAAGTGCAGCTAGGCGAGTTGCTTTGTTTGTTTTTTACAGAAAGCGGTCTGTCGTTTTTATATGCCGAAACAAGTGTAGGGTGAGATTTTGTATTGTATTTTTTATTACATGTGATGTTCTGAACTCTTAAAAATACTCGCATCTTCTTTTATTTTTTCAGACCAGAAAAATGGCCAAGCCTCAACAGCCAGGCCTCAGACCACGGTGCCGAGGCGCTCTTACGGAGTCCACCAGGACGAAGAGAAATTCATTAAGTTATGATTTCACATTTAGTCAATAGTGAACACTCGCATATTTGTAAGGAAAACTGATCTTCCCGTTATTTTATTTATTTCGTTATAACGCAGCACAGCAAGGACGGATATGAATGAGGACGAAGTCATGAAGCCGGTATGCATTATGTACAGTCACTGCGTTGATTCCCGACTGTATAATGGTTGGTTGAGAATAATTTTAACTTATTTACTTATGTATTTTTGAGAGAGGTATATTTGCTACAATATTTTTTTTATTTTACATTTATTTCCACAGACTCCACAGAATGGGAGTCACATTTGTGTCAATCAGACTCTTCAGAAACGTCCTGATGTCCGTGATGAGGACAGAGATGCAACTGTGTGTGAGTATCTACTATTTTAGAATGTTGATGATATTTTATGTTTATGTACATAATGTAATTATGCTATGTACTGACAATGCACAAAAATGTTTTCCAGCTGCATCCAGGACCTACTGCCAGTCATCTGGATGTAGCTACAGAAAGAAGCAGGTAAGATTTATTACTAATCTAGAGGTCACAATTCCTTGAATGATTAAAGCACTGTGATTTATTAAAATCCATCAAAGCAAATTATCTCCCTCAGAGTTTGTTGAACTATGTTTTACTATTTACCACCAACTGCTTTTAATTATTTTTTCTTCCAATTGTTTCCAAGTGTTTTCTCTTTTTCATTAAAGTTTGTATTTTTTGTATGAATGTATTAATGTGTTTTTTTTGTTTGTTTGTTTTAATATCTTATGTGTGCATACTAAGCTGGAAGTTGCCAAACAATTTCACTGTAGTTTCATAATGACTAAAAGATGCCTGTAGCTCATAATGATTGTCTGTTTTGTCTCAACAGCTGATGGAGGAAGGCAGAGGGTACTGGCAGCTGAGGAGGTGGCATTCTGGGAGGATGGCAGCTATGAGGCGGTTTCAGGATGGACCCCAAGTTCCTCCAACCAGGAGCTCAGTGACATCAGGTCTACAAGACCGGAAGAGACGTCAGGTCTATGCTACAGAAGAGATGTTGGGCCTGTCCTGAACGCAGCATGTTTGATCATGTTTGGACAAAAAAACATTGCCAGATGGTCCAGAAATGGACAAGTATTTATATCTTATTTTGTGTGCAAACAGTAAGATAAAACACCAAAAGTCGTGGTAAGAGACTTGAAGCTAACCTTAAATACAGCATTTTGCGTCATAAGCTTTTGTATGTTGGATCATGCTCAGAAAGAAAGCCACCACCACACGGCTCAGAAGTATACAAGCATTTTGTGCTGTAATCT
>NW_015114725.1:40193-41234 GCF_001443285.1 Poecilia latipinna | reverse complement strand
CAATAGGGAGATATCTACCAACCAATCACATGTAAGTAATGAATTGTGATGTCATTGTTTTTTCACCCAATGACTGACAATTCACGTGGGTCTCCTGTTGCTATTCACATGTTAAGTAGAGTTAACACCTCCCGCCAGCCCGCTCCCCCGCACTTTCCCCAGCACCTCCTCCCCGCTTTGTAGGATTCCGCATTCGACAGTATTCGACTGCGGCCGGCGAAAACGCGCTGCCCCGCCAACTGTCGATTGCTGTCGATATCTGTCGCTCACGAACTGCGTCCGCGTCAGAATACAGGGTCAAAAATCCCACTTTTCGTACTGTGTGAGTTAAAAGGAAATACAAACAAAACTAGAAAATTCCTGAAAAAATTTAAATGAGGCCTGCAGAAGTGTTCCCATCACTTCAGATCACTGTTTTAGCTAGAGCTAGGACTGCTGGATTTGCCCTGAAGAACAGATCCATGTAAGTCTGACATGGTCCATCACTAGAGTGTAATAAATGAAGCTTCCAAACACTCATCAAAATGTTATAGCTGACCTGGTTCAATCCCACAGTACAATAGTAGAATCCCAAGTATTGTGAAAATCAGACCGAGACTGACGACTGTAAGCTTCGCACATGTGGTTCTCACTCACGGTCCAAAATAAAAAAAACAACATGAAGACAGTGGGTAATTGTTTATTTCTAAAAAAAAAAAAAAAAAAAAAAAAAAAAAAAAAATCAACCTTCATACTAAGGATTTTAAATCACACTCAAAAATTCAGAGAAATAATAATTTTATGTAAGCAAAATATGAATAGTCACAGGAAATATGTATTCTTCCCACAATGCATTGTGAGACCTGCCTGTGCTTGTTTGTGAGACTACTCACTGTTTCTGTCTGGGACCTACGGAAGCGCATTGCTATCATGCAGGAAAAAAAAAAATTAGATCGCTATCTCGTTATAACGAGTTACGTATCTCGTTTTAACAAGTTACGTATCTCGTTTTAACGAGTTACGTATCTCGTTTTAACAAGTTACGTATCTCGTTTTAACGAC
>NW_015114725.1:32695-34330 GCF_001443285.1 Poecilia latipinna | reverse complement strand
GTCGTTAAAACGAGATACGTAACTTGTTAAAACGAGATACGTAACTCGTTAAAACGAGATACGTAACTTGTTAAAACGAGATACGTAACTCGTTATAACGAGATAGCGATCTAATTTTTTTTTTTCCTGCATGATAGCAATGCGCTTCCGTAGGGACCCGTTGCTATGGTAATTAATTATCTGCTCCTGGGCCGGCTTTCTCTGTCAGACAGGATGCTGGAGACAGAGTTTCTATACTTGTGAGACACTCAGCGTCGGTCTCCAGGACCCTGACAAAAACCATAAGCCCTAGCAAAATTTTGAAAACATTTTACGGGAGCAGGCATGTGTGGTCTATGTCATGACCAACTTTGAGATCAATAGACCGATATTTGTGCCTGTGAGGGGGAGTTAAAAAGAGTTTTGGAGTCAGACCTCCACTGTGCTGTGTGTGTGTTTCAGAGAGACAGATTAGTGATTCTGTGAGACACTCAGCCTCGATTCTTCTCGTTTTTCTCAATTTATGTCGTCATTTTAACTCAAAATCCCACTAAAAGTAATAGCTCCCTTCTCGGGAGGGATCAAGCTGAACGTTTTGATACCACTTTTGTGGGGGTGCACGCATCGGTTTGGGCCACATTAACAATGACGTAAGAAAAATAAATAAATAACAAAAAATTCTGAAGAAATTTAACCAGGGCCTGCCAAAGTGTGCCTGTCGTTTTTAATCAAGCGTTCTGATGCAAAAATTTAGCATTAATGCTAAAGAAAGCTGCACTGTAGTCAATAACCTGTGGTGAGCCAGCAGCATGTTCACTAAGCTGTACTTGCACCATTCATTATGTTAAAATTAATGCAAAAGCTAAAATTAGCCAAAATGCTAATGTTAGCGTGAATGCTATCAGTAGCATGTGGGGTATCACTAGCATGTTTTCTGTCAGTTACTTACTCCATTCAGTATGTAAACATTGCTAATAAGTAAGAAAAGCATTCTGATGCTCAACATTAGCATCAATGCTAAGCTGAGCTAAATTGTAGTGAAAAACTTGTGGAGAGTCAGAAACATGTTCACAAAGCTGTACTTGAATTTTCATTTTGTTAAAATTAATGCATAATGTGAAATTAGCCAAAATGCTAATGTTAGCATGATTGCTATCACTAGCATGTTGTCTGTCATTCACTTAGTCCATTCAGTATACTAAACATGGCTAATAAGTAAGAAAATTAGCTAAAAGCTTATTTTAGGTGAAATGCTAATGCTAATGCACTGGCTTGCACAAGCCAGTTCCATAACCTGAGAGAAAATGCTAATAAAGGCTAATATTATAACTAACTCGAGGGAAAAAGATAACAAAAGCTAATATCATTGCACCGCCTGTGGTGGTGCACTTACCTGAGAGAATTATTGAGGCTTTTATTTTGAAATGTTAATTAAGCTTCATTTGAAATTGCAAAACTAATCCCAGGTGTAACAGTTTTGTTAAACCAGTTATCCAATTGCCAAAAGTGCAATTACATGATGTAAAAATTGTCAAGGCTTTTATTTTGAAATTTTCAGTAAGCTTCATTTGAAATGGCCACACTAATCCCATGTGTAATAGTGATTGGGTTAAATCAGTTATATAATGCTCAAAACACAAGTAGTTCTGAATACCA
>NW_015114725.1:26317-26887 GCF_001443285.1 Poecilia latipinna | reverse complement strand
AGGTCTGACATTTTTCAGAAATACATATATGGAAAAACATGGGTCTGAGCATGAGTTTGTCCTGTTGCACGACATCGGTCGGAAGCACCTGGACAGAAAACCGTAAGCCATGGGGAAATTTTGAAAACATTTTCCCGGAGCAGGCATGCGTATCTATGTCCTGACCGACTTTTAGGCCAATCGAGGGATATTTGTGGGCGTGAGTGCGAGTTAGAAATTATTTTGGGGTCAGAAATCCACTCTCTGAATCCACTCTAGCGGAGCAGCCCTCACACTCTAACTTTTCAAAAAATGTAAAGCTTTGGGTTGTTTCGAGACAAGTTGTGGACAAACCAGGCCCCATAGCAGGCCCCAATAAAGAGACCGCTTATTGGGTGTAGAACAAGGTTCTTGCCATGTAGTGCATAGCAGGCCCCAATAACAAACCAAAGAAAAAAAAAAGAGGAAAGAAAACTAATCTAATGTTCTAAAGTGCTCCTGTTCAGGCTTGCTAAGTATTTAATTTCATTTCTAAATAGTGAGTACTCTACAATTTCTGATAAAATAAGCTAAAGAGTGACTGATCTAATT
>NW_015114725.1:16269-21314 GCF_001443285.1 Poecilia latipinna | reverse complement strand
TTCCCGGCCTTCGAAGGACCCATCCTACGTAGACCAGTCCTTCGAAGGATGCAGACCCTGAATTCGGACACAGCTCTTGTCTCTGTCTGCCATTCTACTATCAGAAATTCTAGGAACCAACAGCAAACCTGCAGTCAGAGAGATAAGTGCTCTGTCAGGAACATATGAACCAATCAGATCTGATGTTTGATGGAGCTGATTATTAAGGGATGTGAGAAGGAGAATCTGAAATTCTATTCTGGATTTCAAAAGGAGTCGATGAAGGGAAGATAAAATATGAGAAATACGATTTCTGACCATCAGCATTTTCTAGCAAACACAATGAAGAAAGAAGAAAAAACAAGAAGAATCTGAACATCCACCTCATAATTAACCCTAATGACTACTAGGGTTAAATTTTTATATTGCAGAAAATCTCTGTTCTAGAAGCATACTGGTCAGTTGTTTTCAGGCCAGTGCAAACTTCTGGAATTATGATCTTCTGGTTTTGATTTTGACCAACTGGGATGGTTTTTTTATTATTTAAATAGGGGATATTCCTGAAAGAAAAACATGTGCTGCCAATTCTTTGTTAGGTTCTTTGTTTGCAGTGGTGCTACAGAATCACAAGATTATCAATAATTATCTTCCAAAACATGTACCCCTTACATTTATTGGATTGTTGTTCAGAAAAAGTGTATGAAAGAACAGGGGGTTGGTTGATGTGTTCAGTCTGAACAAGAATTGATTTTTTTTTTTACAACTCTCTCAATCTAAGCTTTCACTAACTGAAGCTTCTCTCATTTATTTATTGTAAGGTAAAACTAATCATTGTTTTATCATTTTATTTGAGTGTTTTATCTAAATGTGTTCAGTTACCTAACTGGCTCTGACCAGTTATTCTTCAAGGTTCTTTCTTTATCTATAATGTAATTTCCTACTCAAGGGGTCCATCTGTTTCGTTATCTCAGTATTGTTCTACTGAAGAAGGTCATCATAATAAAAGCCAATTCCAAGCAGAGTTGAGCAGTGCTCACCAATCTTTGATCCTGAGTGGGTTAGAGGTTGTGGATCTCTCCCTTTTCAAAGAAAGGCATAAAAACCTCATTGGTCTTGTGTCTGGCTCTTTGCTAATTTTAAAACCCCCAACATTTATGATACATATTTGGTCAAAGTCCAAGAAAATTTGGACTCCAGGTCAAAAAAAAAAACTAGGAAAGAGGGAAAAGACATCACATTTTCCCTTACTGATGTCACCCACATCATCATGGTAAATTGAAGATGGAGCAGGTATATAGAGCATCAGAAGCATCCAGCCTCCCCTGAGGTGGGAGGCCCTCCGGAGTTCTGTGCTCAGAGGATGTGGTTAGTAGTGATAATTGGACAATGTGGTGTCTATAATAAGATTCAATGCCAGGAGCTTCACTTGGGACTGCTGCACTGGATTACACTATGGAAGGATGTAGGGCAGGACAATAGAGACTGTACTTTAATTATGAGCCATCTAAATAGGTTTGTGGGAGCTTTCTTGTGCCAAACCGTTGTTTGAATCTATTGTTTATTGTGTTTATGTATTTTCTTTTATAAAACTATTTGTGTTTTTGGATGTTTGAGGCAGTTTTTTCAAACCAGTTTCATCATATCTCTACACAAGTATTTGAATTTCATGATAAAGCCGAGGGTCAGAACAAATACATTAATGCTTTATTGCCTCAGTTCTAACTGTTCTAACAGAGAGCACCCTGTGTATTCCCCAACGAGCCCCATCATGAAAATTACTGCTGTAGCCACCTGATGTCAGCCTCTGCTCTCCCAGGCTCCTCAGAGACACCATTACATGTGCCATTATCCCTAGTGCTGCTGGAAAATGTAAGTGAAATGTGGAAGAATTGGACCTTTGTTTTTTACTTGCTCCATGTAACTGAAACTGAGTATGCCTACATGTTTGTGTGCAGTAGAAAACTCTAAGCGGTTATTAATAAGGTTCTCCTGCATTAGAAGACATGGAACAAGAGGAAGTTTAAATGCATTATAATGTCAGGTGGTCACAGCTGAGCACTGTTTTATTGTCTCTCACACAAACATCTCCTCAGATAGCATGAAAGCTTAAATTAATGAGTGTCTTATTTAACAGAAGCTTGACACGTTTTAGAAAAACAGTAATTTGCAAGCAGCCTGAGTCATAAGCTGTCATGTTTCAGGTAATATGTTGATATTTTTGGTCTATTCAATTGTAAAGAAGTGTTTTAGAAAAAACAATACTGAATTAATTTGTTTCATTGAACCTTTCCTTTTAGTAAATATTTTCATGGCACTAGTGGCCTTGATTTCAAGTTCTCACACAGGAAGAGGAAAAAGGGGAGCGACATGCAGCAAAGCCCGGATTTGGGACCTCATCCTGACTGGGGCGGTCTCTACCTGTACACAAAGTTCTCTATGCAGAAAATGTTTTGTGTTGCATCATAAGTTTGGCTATGTTTGTCTATCTTTGGGAAAAGCTGCGCAAAATTCCAAGACTCCATCCACCTCGCCTGTGTGTTCAGCTCCACTTAGCTTTCTCTCTGAGCATTTCCCAGTTCTGGATCCAAATGGGGAACCTCGAAAAGCATGCCAGGAGAGACCAGAACTGCCTGTCCTTCTCAGAGTTATGTGTGTGTGGCAGATTTCTATCTGCTGTTGGAGCAGAAAAGCTTGCTATTCTCTAAGCCAGTAAAAAATATTGTGCTCAAATATAACTTAAAGTGAATTAATTACAAGTTTAAAAAAAATCAAATACTGTGAATTTATCAGAACAAAAACATATAACACATGGCTTAATATATGCAAATGTCCCTGGTGGCTCCATCTTGCATAAAGTGCTCTGTAGTGCCGGCATGAAGGGAAAAGTCTGACAAGCTGTGTCCAGGATCTGTTGGGTCTGGAGATACGTTAGTCGTCCTTTTCCTGACCCTTGACTTGCACAAGCCTCTGCAGACCAGATTGTTTGTTGCAGTTTGGACCTGTCTTATTTTGTTGATGAGTGGAACCACACAGAGATGGATGTGAAGGACATATGGCCATATTGAAGATGACCAGCAGCTCCTCTAGATAATTCTACTTCAGTCTTTGCTAGACTTTCCCAAGGAATAACGAAGTTGTTAATAGGAAATGGAAGTTATCGACAGTAGATCACGTTGTTGAAGAAGGTGAGGGAAGGGAGTGTGTTCTGTGGAAGTCCACTTTCATCCCTTTCAGTATTGCTGGAAAAAGGGAGGCCTAGCTTTCCCTCCTGGAGTTACCCTTTGGTATCAGTTCCAGGAGCAAACTTCTTGTGTTTATCCTGAGCATCTTGGATAAACAGAACACAGAGTGAGTGAAAGAATGACAGAGAGAGTTTGGTCTCTCTCTGATGACTTGTCTCAGAGCAGCAGCTGTGCCTGGTAATGACTGATGCACATGCTTTTATGATGAAGCAGCAGTCACAGCTGTTTACCCCATGCATTTCCCTCACTTATCAATATTCAATTCAGATCACTCGCAAACATACATTCACAAATTATTATAGCACTCTCACTAAAGTAGTCATGCAAAGTTAGATGAAGGATTTTTCTGAACTGCCAATTTATGGGTTGACTATTGTTGTCCATGTGAATGTAAAGGTGTTGTGCACACACACACACACAACTGGTGTTTTTGATGTGTAGGTCTAATAGAACAGAATATTCCAAATGTGATATCAGTTACTCATTCCTTTGCTATTTTAATAACTGCACAATATTTTGTGTTGTAATGTTGCTCTTACTGTACAGAATGTTATGTATGTTATGCTTAATTCTGTTTTTCAATATCTTATATTTTAAATTTTGTGAGCCCACATGCTTTGATTGCCTGTCAAATTTTCCCAAGGCTGCATTTTCTCACTGTGAAATATAAATAGAGAATTCAAAAAATGATATTTCTATTCTACTCTATTCATAAATTCAGTTAACTTGGTTTTATTCTTTCACATCTCTCATGAAAGCTGAACTTGTGCAGTCTGTTTACAGTTGAACAGGCATTGAGTAGCTGCGTTTCCATTGACCATAGAGTTGCGCAAATTGAAATTAGAAAAATAAATTTACTTGATGGAAACAAGACAATTAAAGAAAAAACTCATGTTTCCAGCTTGGACGAGGTGGTTGTTTGGCCGTATTGATTTATTTCACAAAAGTACACCAGAACTGCTTTTTTCGCATCACACAAGTCACATGATCAGCAGTGGGACGTTGCCACTGGCACAAACCACGAAGAAGACGACAGGAAGTGGTGGGAAGATGACGGTTTGGTTTGGTTTTTCTTTCATTTCCTGCTGGCTCCACCAGAGCTCTCAGAACTTCACACAGTTCATAAAAAGTTGTGTGTCATTCCAACACATTGAATCCATCTTCTGTAAAAATTTGTAATTTCCCCAAAACGCTGCACACTTATCTCTCTCTGAATTATGAGTACAGCTCATGTAACTGTTTACGTCTCCTGCTGCCTTGATTTTTAATGACTTAAACATTTTTTAAATGCATGAACAAGCTTATGTGTGATTTTAATTTAATTTCTCATTTAATGTTAAAACAGCAATTGTGAAATTGTGTTTTTCTGACATTAGGATATAGACAAAGATTTGTGCATGGAAACACAGCTACTTCTGTGTCAACGATCTTGAGTCAGCTACAGGACCCAGTGCAGTAACAACATAAGATTTTATCATCTTTTTAGCATTTGCTGGTTTGGTTTTAACTTGAATTTGCTTCAACACACAAACCTGGCCATGTTGCCAGTTGTTGTGAATGTTCTCTTGTACATCATTTCCCTAAAGTCTGATATCAAGTTCTTTTGAGAACTCTGAGCTATCGTACCAGACTAAGATGTTGGTAGAGTCTTCCTAGTGTTCTTAACCTGGGTTCGATTGAACCCCAGGGGTTCGATGAGTCGGTCTCAGGGGTTCGGCAGAGCCTCTGCCACGGAGGTAAAAACACACTTGTGTAAAGTCGTGATGACGCGCCCCGCTTTGTCATCACTTGCTGCAGAAGGTCACGTTACATTGCTGAGCCAAT
>NW_015114725.1:0-10496 GCF_001443285.1 Poecilia latipinna | reverse complement strand
ATATATATATATATTAGTTGAAAAATGTATATTAAATATTCACTTGCCCAAATAGATATCAATTCATAGGGTGTCTTGACAGTGGAGAGTGCTCCACTATCAGTTGAGCTAAATCTGCACAGATTAACACCTTTAAGGCTGAAGGAAAATGTATATTTACAGTGAGGAGAGCATTTTAAATATGCAATATTTATAAGCAGTTGAGGGAATATGCAGTGTTCAAATAGCTCCCAGTTATGTCTCTTGGTGTTGAACTCTGATCAGCTAACTGGGTAACACACAAGCAGGGTGAAGAACTATCATCTACTCACAGGGCTTTCTGGATTATCTTATAACAAGCTGGTAAAGAAAAATTAAAGAGCACGAGGGTAGGCGAGCAGACGGATGGGCAAGACACTCTGAGCATGGCTCAGTGCCAGGCCTCCATCCTCGCCAACAAGAACACAGCTGCCTAATGGAGAGCTGGCACCACTGAAATATGTGGGAGTATATGGAGGGGAGGAACAGGAGGAGGGAGTAGGGAATTAAAAATAATCAAGGAATTTCTAGCTCTGATAAAAATGATTCAGGGCTGAAAAACAAAAAAGGGGTAAGAAAAAGGGAAACAAACTTTGTAAGGGGAATTGAAAGGGGGTAGAAATAAAGGCGGGGGGAGTGTGTACAGAGGGACAGATGAAATGGAGACAGAGATTGGGCGATATCCTCCTGTCTCTGTTCATTAATACCGTATGATCTCCTCTCTTCCTCCTTGGTGATTTTAACACATTTCTAATTAGCACAGAATCCTCTAAGTTGAAGAGGGAGGTAGGGAGGAGATTGAGGGAATAGAATCATATTTATATCTGTCTTTAATAAATTCACTTTCATTTGATCTTTTTTTGTAAACCCACAAGCTGCTGTGGAACGACGTTTGAATTTCCCCTGACTGGCAGAATTAAAAAATGATATAAATTTGGTACTGGGTGTCTGCTTGTAAGGAAGCTTGATAGCAGAAGTTGTTAGATTATAAAAGGCAGGAAGAAAGTTTTTCTGCAACACAAAGAAATCTTGACTCAAATGGGATTTGAGTCAAACTAGACTAGATTTTTAAACTAGATTTAACCTTGACGGTTTTCTCAAGTCAAGGCATTTCAGATGTTAGTTGCTATATTTTGACTTCATCTATTTTCTTCAGTGTCTTAGCATAAAGATCTTATGAGTGCTACAGCACGTTAGGGACGCTCCCTCCAAGCCTTTGACTGAGAGACTAATCAGAGTGCAATTAGAAAGCGACTTCTCTGGGATACAGAAGCCTCTGATTACCCAAGAGTCGTTTGAGGTATATTTAGTATCCATCCTCATGTTCCTTAGTGGTTAGTGAAGTGCCCTCAAGCGACAAAGCAAGCATGTACAAGGCAGCATCACACTGGGTGATAGTTATGGTGTTAATGTTTTCTGAACAGGTCGTTGCTGAAAATGAAATTTGTTCTCAATCAACTTACCTGGTTAAATAAGGGTTGAATAAAAAATAAAATAAAATTGGTGGGAAATGGCTGAGTTAACACTAAAACTGAGCTTTAACAAGTTTTCCAGAGTTTCAGGGTACTCCAAAACAAACTCAGACCTAACTCAAACCTTTTGAAGAAAAGTTTATTGTCTAGTGCTCTGTTTTGGGCTTGAACTAGCTGAAGGTTTTGTCGGGTAAAGTTAGGTGCTTCAGACTGGCTGAAGGGGATGCGTTTCTTTTTTTGCTGCTTTTTTTTCATATTGCATAATGCTGTCTGGATGGTTTGGTACACTTTTAGAAGAGCAGGGGGAAAATGAAACAACCCAAATAAAGTCCCTCGGTGATTCCTAGCTAAGCATCCTAAAATGGTGCTTTCCCAAACCAAATAATCCTGTGTCATAATGTCTGAGATCAGCAACCTCATCGACATCAGATTTCCAATCTTTGTAATTTAAAACATGAACATAATAGTTCCAAAAAGATTGAAACAAACAAAAAAAAATCTAATAATCCCACCGGTCACAATAGTAACCAAGAAATTTATTTCACTTTCAAGGACTCCAAAAAGCTTACTGATTAAATTTTCAGTTAATGTTCAGCAAATATTGAAAGTTTAAGTGTTTGGATAATACTTATGCAGTATCACATGTTTAGAGTAAATTATTACATGACTTGAGCTGTTTAAATCTTAGTTGCATCTTGGCAAGAGGAAGACTGCCACAAACCTCCCAAAGAAGAGGTTTAAATAAACATTCAACAAAGATTTTTGGTGCACATAATCTTTAAAGTGTCTAATTATGATATACACCTTTGCATTTACAAAAATTAGTTTGGTGTGTGAGCAGGATATGTAAACATGGTGGGATAATACATATAACCTAGGTGTGCTTATTTAAATACATACCATATTCTTCCAATTCCAAACTTCTTCCTTTTCAAGATTAATTTTAAGTGTGGTTCTTGATCTGTTAGACTTAGTGATGGCCAGACAAAGTATACAACAGTGTTATGAGAAAGATGGATTTTGGTAGTGGTGACTTAGACATGGACCGTATGGGGAAGATGGGCCATTTTCCATGCCGTTATGATCAGTTCATGGGGAAAGAGGATGATCTGACCCTTCAAGAGTCATGTGGTACTCTGTTACCACCTGCAAAAGTTTATGATGTAGGGACAACTGTCTCTTTGATGTACCCTTTAAAAATAAAGAGGATCCAAATGAGGTTCTGACACAAGATGAGAAACTGCTGATCCACTAGAAAAACAATATTTTCACAGTAGAAACAAAGATGAGAAATAACTATACAGAGACTGATGTCAGTGAGCACATGAGAGGTATAGACCTTCATGACCAAAACCCCTCAAGGTGCAGAGCCATGATCGGCTCCAAGAAGTGGTGGTTGCCCATCTCAAAAGTGCACTTGTAAATAGGGTGATGGTAACCTAGGATGTTGGAGTTTATCTTGTACCTGGTGGGTTGCCTGGTGGAACCCCCACTTTGTCTGGGGGTTCCACCAGACAAAGTGGGTTAGTCGTTGTGACCTTGATCAAGAGGACGATTCACCCGTCATACCAGCCAGTGGTAGTCAGAGGAGCCGGTGGTGCCAGTGTACTTACTTCTGTCAAACTGTGCCAGGGAAGCTATAGCTACAATATAGTAGCTTATTGCTATCAGTGTGTGAATGGGTGAACGACTAAATGTGAAATAACCCAAAATTGAAGAATATCACAGTCACCAAATGGTGAGAATGAGCCAAACCACTGGCCTTTGATTCCAGGCCTTGGGGTCCGGTATCCTGCAACTTTCAGGTGTGTTCCTGGTCCAACACACCTGAATTAAATGGATCACCCTCTCAGTATGCAGTCCATTTCTCCAGAGTCCTGCTTATCACCTGATTCAGGTGTGCTGAAGCAGAGGCGGATGGAAAAGATGCATGACACAGGCCCTAAATCCTGGAGACGGAGACCCCTGGACTAAGTCTATTACTGTATGACAGTGTGACTAGCAGATGTTCATGATTTTCAATAATCTAAATGAAAGCCTCTACTATAGATATTATCTTTATGATCTATGTTAATGTGATAACATAACACTACAACTGACTGAAGTTCAATATAATTATGCATAAACACTCAAGTGCTCAAATTTACCTTGGTTTAGAACATACAGATAGTCAAATTTGTACGTTACAGAGCAAATGTTGCACTAAAGTAATGCAGTGGCAAGGTATATTCAAATAAAGAAACAAAGTTCACCTTTTATGATCTTTTCTATTTGGGAAAAGCACTTTAGCTCATCCTATTAAGAACACCATATTATCCCACTGGTCACAATTGTGACCGATCATAAAACACACTTTTTCATATATTTTTCCACAATTTTTTTTTTTTATTATTTCCCCTTGATTAGTTCAAAGGGCTAAAAATGAAATCTGATTTTAATATTTTCATGTCTGGGAAAAATTTGGGATTAAATGGGTTAACAAAATTATCATCTCCTACCAAACAAATACGTGGTTTAAAGACTCCAGTTGATGCTAGACGGTCGGAATTAAACTGAACTTTTGACACAGCAGCAACAGGTTGACTATATTGCCTCCCCATAATATCATATCAGAAATTCTTAGTTAAATATGTAGCTCCATATGTTATCTAATGAATGGAGCTACAGTATATATCTAAAAGACAATTTTGTCTTTTAGATCTATTTTCTTAAATTTTTACATGGCTTCAAGAAAAAATATGCTCCAATATACCAATATATACTACATAGGCCTCCATGTAGTGTATATTGGAGCACATTCCCATGATGGTAACCTGTTATATGCTGGTATTATTACCAACCAGAGTGACTACATAACAACAATTACTGTGCCCAGAAGGGGAACATGCTGTCCAGTGACCTGATATGTATGACAAGTGGCCGAGGTTGCAGTAGCAATCTGGTGCCAAAATGGGAGAATACTATGAGGGGCCATTTAGGACAAAAACTGTTTTGTCTCTCACACACTACTAAAAAGTCATACACATACAAAATACTAAAATATCACACGCATACAATTTTTCTATTACACGCATAAACAAAATACAGAAATTGCACAAACACTACTAAAATGCCACACACGCATAGAATCTTTCTGTCACACACACACAAAATACAAAAATTGCACATACAAACTACTAAAATATCACACACACATACAATTTTTCTCTTACACGCATACATAAAAGACTAAGATTGCACATATAAACTAATAAAATATAGACTCATTTTTTGTATGTGAGAGACTCAGTTTTGTATGTGTGAGAGGGACTCAATTTTTGTATCTGTGAGAGTTGTCACGGAAGAAGCGGGGCATAATTTAGAGATCAGATCGCGCATGCATTGATATCACAGTGAAGTTAGCTTCAAGTTGGATATTGAAGCTCCACGGTGTAAGCAGCGTTTAGCTCAACATTAATCCGATTTATGAATGCTAATTTCGGCCAGCCGTTCTCTACCACTCCCTCCTCAAGCGCTCGGAGGTTCACTTACGGCCCATGCCAGGGCATGCGCTAGAGCCGGAGTAAGCGGCGTTTAGCTCGAGGTTAATCCGATTTATGAACACTAATTTCGGCCAGCCGTTCTCTACCGCTCCCTCCTCAAGTGCTCGGAGGTTCACTTAGGGCTTATTCTGGTTCTAAGGCCTCTTACTCCTGCTCTGACGCCGGTTCTAAGGTCGCTTACTCCGGTGTTACCTAAGTGAACCTCCGAGCGCTTGAGGAGGGAGCGGTAGAGAACGGCTGACCAAAAATAGCGTTCATAAATTGGATTAACCTCGAGCTAAATGTAAATTACTTTATTTGTATTTTTTTGTTTCCTCATCTAAGGGTGCGTTCACACGACAGCCTGAAGTAAGGTACGGTAATTTTATTTATATAGCACATTTTCAGCAACAAGGCAATTCAAAGTCCTTTACAGGAGTTAAAAGGAAATACAAACAAAATAACAAACCAAAGGAAAAGAGGAACGGTCACATTAGGGCAGATGGCAACATTCAGACAAAACAAAGGGGCAAAACAAAAACGAGTGAAGGCGGTGACGTCAATGGGCCATGAAGCCAGGTGGCTGTGGTCCCTGGCATAGTCCGACAGAGGTGTTTGTTATCGAGGAATGATGTCCTTAGGAGAGCTCAGCTCCACAGCTCCATGGAAACAGGAGGGGGTGAGGTGGGAAGGAGAGTTGTGTTTACATATCTTCAAGGAGATTAGAGATATACAGCCCTTCCAAGGCCAGACGGGGAAAACTAATTCATAAACAGAATGTCTTAGGTTGGGAAGATTATGAATTTCAATCTTCCCTAAAGTCTCTCCAATACATATCAGTACCCAATTTGGAATCATCCAAATTAGTTTGGTCGTTCCACTGAGCCGAAACTAGCAACTTCTCCAAGATCGATTCCAACTTGTTAGTGAGTTTTAGAGTTCTTGCTTCTGTCCACACCAGCAGTCTGAGTGTTTGCTAGTGTGGTGGTATGGTGTTCCACCCTCGCCTACTCTGCGCACCGGGTGCAACTAGAAGCTCACCGTTGATTGGTGGGCGGGGCAGACGCCTTTATAGTTGGACAGGCCGCTGTAAGGTGCGTGTGTCTTTGTTTCTCCCACTGTTGCTACAATCGGCGGCTACATGATGGCTTGTGTGTTTGATCTGCTCGTCTGAGATCGTAAGTGCCAGCTTTGCTAGCGGAAATTTTTACAAAAGGGGGACGCTGAGATTCCTTTGAGGGGCGTTTGGTCGAAGGTAAACTTTGCACCTTATATCCACAACAAGACAAGTTTAGATTTTGAGCAACTTGGTAAAACTGTATTGTGTAACATTAAAACATGCTTGGCTGCAACTGCATGAGAGGAAAAATTGTATGCGTGTGATATTTTAGTAGTGTGTATGCGCAATTTTTGTATTTTGTGTATGTGTGAGAGAAAAATTGTATGTGTGTGACATTTTAGTAGTTTTTGTGTGTGTGTGACAAAACATCGTTTTTGTCCTAAACTGACCCTCATAGAATACCTTGACTACATAATAAAGAATACATGCAACATTGATAGGGAATGTCATGTTTTCTTATGTAGTCTACATGCAGTAGAATACATACATGACTACATACATGTATACATAGACTATTGCATACATGAATGCAGTAGTTCATGTTGGTAACAGCAGAGTCTTCTGTTGTCTATATCCAATTCAATTTAGTTCCATTCAGTTTGCCTATATAGCACCAATCTATGGTACTACAAATGTTGTTTCAAGGCACCGTAGGCAAATTAGTTTAAAAACTTTTCTGTTTAAGAAAACCCTGCAGACTTCATTGAGATATTGACTTGCAGAATTCACCCTTCCTGGACAACCATCCCTCAAACCAAGCATGCCTGTGGCAACAGTGGAGAGGAAAAACTTCCTTTTAACAGGAGGAAACCTCCTACATCTGCCACAATTGACTGGGGTTTTTGAGAAGACAGAGCAGAGGCACAAAATAGAAAAAGAACTGACATAAGAGTACCTCTCCGTTAATGAAAAGTAAAAAGTTAAAGCAGAAAAGGGACACATTTAATTGTTGGCAGAATCATATCAGCCAATGCCCTCCTTGAGGAATGCACATCAGACAAAACAAATGCAGTTTAGAGGGAGAGAAAAATAAATGGGGAAAAAACAAAAAGTTAATAGTTGAAATAACAGCAAATAATGTAAATTGGAGAGTAAAAGAATAAATTGAGGAAAAGTGGTCAGTTTGTCCTGGGGCACAGTAAGCTTATGGCAGAATAACTACAGAAATAGTTAAGAACAACCTACAAGCTTTAACTAAAGAGAAAGTTTCTGATCTTTTTTAAGTCTAAAATGATGGCATTACAGCATGCCACAAAGCTATCCACCAGCTCTCTTTACTCACTGTCTACCTGATATACACATAACTTCAGCCACTAAGAAATTCCTGCAGATGACAGAACTCTGACTTGTACAGAGTGAGGAAGAATGAGAGTAGAGGAGCTCCAATCCTGCCTCCCCAGTGATTATTTCATAAAAGAAACATTAAAGAATAACATGAATAAACACAAACTT
Organism: Poecilia latipinna; assembly: GCF_001443285.1. NCBI lineage: Eukaryota > Metazoa > Chordata > Actinopteri > Cyprinodontiformes > Poeciliidae > Poecilia > Poecilia latipinna. Next base: position 2,913 of record NW_015114725.1, on the reverse strand, counting down.
TTGACACGATGTCAAAGCAGATCCAATTACAGCTTCTAGCCCACTTTGAACTCAGGGATGTCTCACAAATAAGCAGAAAAAAAATCCACATCAGTAAAACATGTAAATCAATGTCCTCAAAATGAACATTAAATAGGAACCAACAGAAGGGGAAATGACTGGGTAGCTGCATAAGAGGAAAAAAGCAGAGATGTTCTCTTAACTGGTTAATGGCTTATCTGAGAAATTTGTTGTGATCTGTGTTTTCTGTGTATTTATTTTTGGGGTTTTTTCTGTGTTTATTGTGATCCTGTTCCCTGTGAGTCTCTGTGTTGACCTGTCTGCGCCCTAATTGTTTCCCAGGTGTGTCTAGTTCCCCAAATTACTCCCTGTGTATTTAAGCCCACCTGTTGTCTCTTTTCTTTGTCAGATCCTTGTCAGTTGTTGTCGTATGTCTGTAGTTCTCAGTTGTACTGGATAGTCCTGAGGCTACCTTGCTCTGTGTTCAGTCTTTGTGTCAGTTGCTACCAGTATTTAGCTGTGTGCTTTTTGTCTCTGCCGTGCTGCCTGATCTGGACTGTTTTGAGCCACATTCACCATTAAATCATCATCTTCATCACTGCCTGGGTCATCAGCGTTCTCTCTCACCACTATCACCTCTACATCATGGCAAAATTAGTTTATAATTGCTTCAATATGTATGGCTGTTTTGCCAGAGTGACTGTCAAAACAGCTGTTTATCATGTGCCTGTACTAATGCGCTCTGTGTTTTACACCACTGACTGTTCGAAACAGGAATCTGTCCCTATCCCCCACCTGTATGTAGATGCCAGCCAGTATAGACAATGGATGGATGGATGGATGAAAATTGAATCATTAGCTTACTTGGAAAGTCAGGGAATTCAATGTAATTGTTTTCCATCACATAATTGATCATAAAGTAGTAAAATATTTCAAATGTTAACCACTGTACTGTGGTACAGTGGATACTGCACGTTCCCTTTTGGGGAACGTGCAGTATCCCCAAATGTGGGAAGTTGTCTGTCAGTAGGAAGAGATCACACACTGACTTTGTGGTCAGACTTTGTCCTTGGATGAGACATAGTTAATTGACTTAAAACTTTGGGCCCTGCAGTCAAATCCATATCAGATATGCTGCACAACTTTTTTTGATCTGGCTCAGGAGAATTGTGTGTGACAGGTTCATTTTCAATGACTTTAATTGGTTTGAGCACTCAGGATGCTGTGGCCTGAACACACATGCACACACGCACACGGACTGTTGTTGCGCAACACCTCCCTCCCCTCTTCTCTCTCTCTACTTCCCCTTCTGAGAGGAGGGAGATGTGCTACCAGCTCTCTGTCTAACGGGTCCGAGAAGCCTCTAACTCCTGAGTATTACTACAGATGAGAATATAGAGGACATTCTGTTTAAGCTGGGTGTGAGAAAGACTAGCCTGGTTTCTAACGACCTCCGCCTCCAGATGTCCCAACCTTTTTCACCCTGTGAATTAGCCAGATCGAGCAGCCTGCAATCAGCTAATTTCACAGAGCACACCTGTTAACGGTCGCTCTTTCTCTTTATTACAACTTGCACTTGTTACTGAACCAGGTAGGTTTTAGTGACTCGGGCGAGTCCCAACGGTGTTTTAGTTTTGGCTAAAAGCAACCTATAAAACATTTCCCACTTTTTGCTCCCAGAATCAAACTTTATAGCTATTTTACAACCATCAAAGAACTTTAAGGTGACTCATTAATTGAATGTCCACATCTTTTAGGTTTTCTTAATGCTAATTATTTTATTAGTAAGGCAATTTTGCAAGGGTCAGTACAGCTTAAATCAGTAGCAGAAATAATCAAATAAGTAAAATCAATAATCTAGCCTATCTTTCCCTAATGCTGACACTGTGAACTAAAAAAGGGAAACTTTGAGAGAGACGAATGGAGTTTGGCATCTTGAACCCCAGAACTGGCCTGATGATGAAGAAGGTGTTGCAGCAGCAGGAGGCTCCCAGTACAGGAAGAGTACTGAGTCAGAGCGGCAGGTCTCAGGCCTCAGGGTGACTTCCTCATGCGCGTAGCGGTCCTCTCCTTCTTGTCTTGCAGCTCTGTAGCTCCTTTCTCTTCGTCTCACGATCTTTCTGGTCCTTCGAGATGTAGATGAGCTGGTCTCATGGAAGGAACACACCAGTTCTTCCTCTTTGCCTTGGTCTTTGTCTTTATCTTCATCTTTGCCTTGGTCTTTTTCTTTGGGGTCTCGAACCCAGCTGATGAGAAAAGTGCAATTTGAAGCCACATGTTGCGGGGCTGAAGGGTTGGTCCCCATGTGCAGAACAGTCTTCGGCTCTGTGGCTCCGGCTCTTCTTCAGCTTCAGAGTTCTTTGTCCATCTCGATCTTGGCTCGAAGCTGCCTGAAGGATCCAACCAAAGATTCCTCTTTTGCACCCACCTTATAAAGGATTTATCCACCCTTTTGGTGGGTGTGTTTGCATTGGCTAGCTTTGTTGCTGTGCCTGTCTCATAGGCCGACTACTTGGACCGATGATCTCATATCTATCACCGTTTTGGAGACATGATGTCTGTTCTAATGTCCCAGGGTTGCTCAACAGTCCTCTTGCGTCTGTTGCTTGCCCAACCTTTTCTTAGGAAAGTTACAGTTTAGCAATAAGGCCCTGGTCACCTCTGCTCTCCTATCAGTTCCTCTTTTCCCCTGACCTTTCACCTACCATCTACCTCCAACACATCATCAGTGACCTTTAGTTACAGTTACACATTTTACACCACATTTCAAGTTCAATGTCAAAATCACATTTATAACCTTTTAGTTTATCTGATTTAGCATTCATTTATAATTTTATAATAACCATTACTTATTAGTTACTCTTATTATAATCATGATGCGAGTTATTAGACATTTCTGAAAAGAAACCAAGA
>NW_015114724.1:111129-112131 GCF_001443285.1 Poecilia latipinna | reverse complement strand
TTAACCTACAAATAAACTTTGGAAATAATACAAAAAATATGAAGTAAACTAAGAAACTAAGATTAAAATAGGAATAGCTCCAACAAGAAGTTTATATAATGAGCCCAGCAGTTCCACCAGGTGTTTGCTAATTACTGCTGGCTAGTCTGAAGGAGCTGAGTGGGGGAGTCGTCGGGTTACGCTGCTCTGTGAACCAGGAGTTTGGACTCTTCATCTCTGAGGAGGAGCTGCGTCTGGAAGGCGGGGCTAAGGCCACCAAGGTGTTTTCCACAGCTGAATGGCTGCTGCTGTCATGGTGGGTCTCAGAGAGCCAATCACAGACAGGCTGGCATTAGGTTGATTTATTTTCTAAATAAATCATAAACTTAATCAGGCCTAAACTGAGCAAAGCAGATCAGAGAAGGAAAAAACTGGGAACTGGAATAACTGGTTGGTGGAATAAGCCAGTTTGGTTAAATGGGTTTGATTACTGGGACAAAGTAGCTGAACTGAGGAAGTGGAACCAACAGTAGAAACAAGTCTGACTAAGTAAATGCATGTAGACAAGAAACATGGCACTAAATAAAACAACATGGCAACACTTACCAAAGAAATGAACAGCAAAACTAAATGGAACTCACATGATTTGCTGTAATTGCAGGTTTGGATCCAAAAGCAGGGAGATGTGGCAGCAACTTAGTTTAATAATTTAGTGAATATTATGAGCAAGTAAAGTGCAGGCAGCACAGGTGAGCAAAGAAACCAAAACTCAAACTCTGGTAGTTTGAGTTTGACAGCAAAGGTAAAGATCTGACAAGGAGCAGGAAACACAGGTGGGGTTAAATACACAGGAGGTAATCAGGGAACACGAGACACAGCTGGGAGCAATCAGGGCAACCGAGACAGGAACTAAAAAGGCACAGAAAACCAAATCCTCACAAATGAAACTAATAAGGATGGAAACCAAACCACTGATACAAGAACATGGCAGGAATAATACAAAGGGAAAAAACTAATAACCAG
>NW_015114724.1:109102-110459 GCF_001443285.1 Poecilia latipinna | reverse complement strand
GAAATAAACAGCCCAAAAAAATTTATGCCTTGGCATGCCCCCCCCCCCCCCCCCCACACACACACACACACACACCACACACACAGACTCACACAGATGTGCCAGTCTGGGGGGGGGGGGGTACAAGATGTTTGACACAAAGAGATTTTCTGCACAATTCTGTTAATTTTGCCTAAAATTGTTTTTCAGACAAAAAAATGTCAACACTATTATTTTCCTTTAATTTACGTAAAGGAAACTTGAAGGAACTCTTTGCGTTCAGGCGCTGCTGCATCGATCCAAACTCTAAAAGGGAATCGAACTTAAAACTCTGTGAACTAAGAACTTCTGATCACATTTATCCACATCTGCCATGGTAGATCATTACTGATAACTGTTGTAAATATTCCTTAACATTAATGTGATCAGGCAGGATGTAATATGTAAATATATTATAGGTTAAAGGTTGTCTGAAACAAGCAGCCCTTTGTCTTCCTCTGTACCCGTGAAGCTCTAAAGGTTTGTGACCTGCAGAGTAAAGAAACTCAGGAAACGATTTATTTGGTGTCAGAGAAGATATGCTACTAATTAAAGTACTGTAATAATAATTCTCTTTAATTTCCTTTCTAATATTCAGGTTTTTTTTTTTTACTCTCCACTGAAGACATTTACAAAAATGTAAAACCACTTTTTCATCTTTATGGATTATAAATGTCAGATCCGGGTCTGCGTGGACCCGAGCGTCGCTTAATAAATGGAAAGTGAAATTTACAGCCGCGGTTAAACACACATTTTCCTTCACTCTGAAACTCCATTAAGGTTTCCTAAATGGAAAATGTGAGACGTTACCGGAGAGCTTCGGCTCACCGCGTTTCACTGCGACCTCAGGACGACCCCAGAGTTCATCTCTCAGCATTTCGTTTCATTACTGGGAGCTCTTACTGGGTTTTTAAAATGTCACTGGAAACGTTTAATGCTGGAAAAATTTAATGAAACACTCACAGGTTTCATGTGTAAAACTGCAGGTTGTTCATTTTTATTTAATTTATTGCAGCAAAATTATTTTTATTGACATTCTGAATCTCCCAGGTATATTTAATTAGTTTTTAAATAATTTATTACACACATTAAAATAAGGCGCAACATATTATTCAGTGATGGGCAGCACTAACTAAAATATTATATTAAAATAATGAATGAAAAACAAATTGTATCAGAAATTGCATTTTAAAAACGGTATAAAAAAATTGATTTAGCCACCAACCCTCTAAAAATAGGATTTAAAAAATTATTAAAACGATTTAATAAGAAAAATAAAATAACAAAATTTAATAAAAAGACAAAAATAAAATGTTTAAAGTTTTTATTTTTTATTTTA
>NW_015114724.1:95340-105221 GCF_001443285.1 Poecilia latipinna | reverse complement strand
CGCCTTTTGAGGTTTGGGAGAAAAAGCGAAGCTTCAGCGACGTGCCGTTTGTCGTCGGGACGACGGAGCAGGAGGCAGACTTCAGGTGGGAACTTTCCTGGTTCTGGTTCCGGTTCTGGTTCTCGTACCTGACTCCAGTGTTTTCCTCCACAGTCCTCCAGCTGGGAACATCTCTGAGTGGACCTGGGGGGACTACAGCTGGTTTGTAACAGGTAACGTCAGAATGTTCCCGCCTGCTGATGGTGACTTCCTGTTTCTGGATGTTTCTGCACGGGAAGTAACTGAATGAAGCTGCAGATTAAAACGTTTCTAATGTTACTGCAGGAGTAGCTGCAGGTGTGTGACCAATAAGTCAACGATTTACTGCAGAAACACAAATATTATAAAATATTTTGGTCTAGTTTGTAATGTTAAGGAAGAATATCTAAATTAGTTAACTTTGGAAAAAGTCTGGCTCTCTCTTCCTCTGGATCCCAGGTCCTCTCGGCGAGCCACGTGTGGCCACAAGGAAAACAGCAGCAATGCATGTTGAAGTCACAGAATTACAGAGTTTAATCCAATATAAGACAATGCATAAACTTACACCAGAAACTGCAGAACAACGGAGACATACATTCATTTACCTGACAGACTAGGAAAAGAAGGAAAGGAAGAAAAGCAAAGACGTCTTTGGAGAGTTGCAAGAGCAAATCTAATCTGTTACTTCTGTGTAGAAAGTTTTATAGTAAAAGGCGTATTCTTATCTTTAATTCATTCAAATAAGGCGTATCCTTTCTCATCCAACCAGGAGCTCTCTGACCCTCTCTCAAGCCAGAAACCCCTGCCGTGTTTACAGAAAAGCTAGAACTTCTCCTTATTGTTTTCCCACACAGTTCAAACGATCCTAGCAAACCATCTGCTGTAACTACAGGTAACATAAAGGTCAAAAAGTCAGAATACATTACTAATTTCAAACCCACAATTAGGCCATTTGAATCAAGACATGTTAAGTTTTAAAACTAGCTTATTTTAAATTTATTTTCTCAACAGTAAATATCTCGGTGCACTTGAAATAAGATAAAATTAACTTAGAAGTAAATTTTCAGCAAGTTTTTTTTTTTTTTAGCTCGTTTCACATTGATACATCCGTAATATATTGTAGATTTTAAAAAGTACTAGTTCATCTGTTAGATTACTTTAACTATCAGACAGGAAAAATGTTTTAAGTGAAATAATCAGCTGGGGGAACTAGAACCATTCCATCAATATTAAGGGATTATTATAAAAAATCTTGCTGAAAAGTCACTTTTATGATAGTTTTCCTTTTTCCTGTTAGCTGAGATATTTGCACTAAAATCTAGACAGAAATACTTGATAAGATTTATTGTTTTTAGTGTTTTGTTGGTCTGAATTTGGTCTTTCTGTTTTTTCTTCCTCAGAAAAGCTCCAGTCCTTCGGTCCGGGTCTCCCTAAAGACGCTCTGGACCTGTACCCGTCCTCGGCCCCCTGCCCCACCACAGTGCGCTGTCCGGAGAGGGCCTTCACCACCATGGTGTCTGACATCAGGGTCACCTGTCCCAACAACGACCTGGCCAGGAGGGCCGCAGGTAACCAGCCCAGCACCCTGCACTGCTTACAGCCAGCCTCCTCTGAGCCCGTCAGCCCGGCGGCATCCGGCCAGGCAGGTTTTATTTGTCTTCCTCATCTCAGAGCGTTGGCGCAGACTGCAGGCTTCATTCATGTCTGTCGTCTTCCAGGTTTGCGTTGCGGCTGCAGATTGGTGCGTCACGGAGGCTCTGAGCCTCTGGGCCTCGTTAACATCGCTCTGAATTAACCTGACATGTTGAGACGTGACTGAGGGTCATTTCATTTCTCTGCATTTTTAAACATGCATCTCACTTAAAAAATAAAACATAATGAGCACCATTTTATCTCCACAAATGAGTTTGGAGAATCATTTCTAAATCAAGCATTTTAATCTAATGCTGCTTTACATTTTGACAAAAAGTGAAAGAAAATGAACCTTTTTTTAACATCCTGTATTACAGTGGTGAGCACCGCTAACTAAAGAGTCAGTTATGCTAATCCTAAAGCTAAAGCTCTACACCAACACAGTAGAATAGAAGCTAATGCTAAAGTGCTAACGCCAGTTCCAGTGATATCCACCTTTTAAAGAGAACAATATCAGTTTAATTGTGATAATTTACATGTTCTGTAAATATTGTTGGCTATTTATGATGATCACTTGTTTCTGTCCGAGTCGAGGATGAAAACAGAAGTAATTTGAAAATACTTTTTTTAAAATGTTAGAATAAAGAGTGAAAAATGAAAGGAAGGCCTGAGTACAGCTCCACCTACAGGAAGGTTCCAGTATCTGCAGGAAAACAGTTTACATATCAGAGCATGTCATTTTTGACACATTGAGTTTTCCGTATTTTTCACCGTGTTGTGTTGCCGTACATACTCTTTCTGCTGCTGTTGTGATGTTGCTTTTCTCCTCCGTCCTGCCAGCGGCTCTCAGCTCTCCGGTGTATCGGTACGTTGTGACCCACACGCCCTCCGGACCCGTCAACACGTCCAACGGCCTGCTGCCGTTTCCCAGCCGCTTCTCCTTCCACTGCCTGGATGTTCTGGCGTTCTTTGGAGGACTGGACCGCTTCCTGGCCAAACCTCTGTCTCCACAGGACCGCAGCTTCCAGCAGCTCTTCACTCACCACCTGGTCAACTTCGCCAAAACAGGTGCTGGTTCTGCCGGGTCTGTGAACCGGTTCTGTTTTAACCAGACCTCAGATCAGCACCGGTGGAGAGTTTTACACCTAAAATGTCAAATACTTTGGTTCTGTTCCAGCAAAGAGGGAAATACAATGAGCTTCTACCCAGAATGCTGATTATTTTTCACAATTGTTGATCTGAAATGACCTGCAGGTGAGAGGAAGCTGCTTTAAACCAGTTTAAACCGGTTTAACCCAGTTTGGACCAATTTGTATCAGACTGATCAAAGACTGTTCCTCAAACCTGGTTTAAACTGGTTTAATCTGGTTTAATCTGGTTTAAACTGGTTTAATCTGCTTTAAATAGGCTGAACTGGTTGGTTCCAGATGGATGAGCCTTGTTGGGTCTGACTGGGTTTCACCCTGGGATCTGGAGGAGAAGGAAGAATATTGATGTTTCCATTCATCCGTCCGTTTTGCTGACTTGATCCAGTGTAGAGATTCATATTAATCCGTTTTATTTTCTTATTTGTTTTATTTCTGTTTGTGGGTTATATTGTTGAAATAAGACCAGATGAAATATAAAGTGAAGCCACATCACAGCAGGAGTCTGTCTGAAACCCTGATCAGTGTTAAACCAACCAGTTATCTGCTGAGCTAAACTGGGAGAACTGGAAACCCAGCTGGTGGATATTCTGGTCACACACCAGCAAGCATAAAATACTCTGATCTGCAGATCTCAGTTTGTGCCACCAGATGGCGCTGTTTCCAGCTGTAAGCCGTTTTTCAGCTGTTTTCTGCCTGCAGGGAGGATGGAGGCGGCGTGGCCGGAGTACCCATCAGCCATTGCTCTGCTGTCGGAGAAGCTGGAGGTGAAGAAGAACCACTCGTCCACTCGCTGTGAGCTGTGGGAGAAGAACGGTCTGTTCGCCTACGCCTGGATGAACTGAGCTGCTGGTTCCACGCCCTCATCCTGCTGCTGTAACGTTCTCCACCCTAACAGACATTTTTCAGCTTAAATTCCTCGTTTGTTGTGATTTTTGACGCTTATGAACCAGTTCAGCTGATGGTAGTTTAACAGTCCGACCGGATCTGTTGGGAGTTTAAAAAAACATGACGGATGTTTCTGGGATGTGAATTCATGCTTCAGTCTGCCTGATGGAGCTGGAGACCAAAGAAAATGAGAGAATTCAGGTGGAGAAGTTTAAAATGGTGACAGAAATAATAATAATTTCAGATCCATAAAGGGAAAAAAACGATCAAAACTCTTCCAACCACTATGACTCGTCATCATGTTGGTTTCAGCTGGTTTTCTACCTGTAAAGGGGAGTTAGTTCAGCTAGAAATGACTTCAGCTGCTGTTTGCTGCTTCCTACAAACAAACTGAGCCAAGCTGAGAGTTTTAGGGTTTAAATCCTTGAAGACGGACCAATCAGATCTTCATGTTTTATGTTTTTTTTTACTTCATTTTAGATCAGAATTTACATTTTCCAACATTGTTTAAAAGAAATAAAACATTCTTGTCCCATCAGGAATCAAATCATATTGAAAAACCCAGCATTAACTACCCTGCCTGGCCTGTAGGTGGCGACAACTCGGCTGCAGCTCAGTGACGTTTTATTCACATTTTTTGCAAATTAAATGCAACAAAGCTCCACCTCAACCACCCCAGAAACAAATCCCTAAACAAGTACATTCATAAATTACTGAATTATTTTTTTTCAAAAGACACAGAAAGTAAATTTAATTTAAAAAAATACTTTAAGACTGCTGTTGGATCTCCTGTAGCAGCCTGTGTTACAGTGGGGTGAAGAAGCCTCTGACTGAAGATGCTTTGTTGAAAAGCTTTCAGAAGTAAAAATAGACATGAAATAATATCCAAAAGACTTAAAAATATATGAACTCTTGATACAATTTCACCTTTTGGTGAAAGTTGAAATGTTGGTTGGTGCTTCACACCTGCTCTCCGTCTCGGCCCTCTGCCTTCGTCCCTCCCGTATCACAGGCATGGCAGTGGAGAGACAGATAAAAATAAGGAAATAAATTGTTCAAACAAAAATAAAAACAGGTCAGAATAATAAGTACGTGTGAAAAGAATTTAAAACTTCAGGCAGATCTTTCAGGGTTGACGTCTAAAAATCTGCATCTCTATTACTTTTTATATTTTCTTCCAATAAATTTTTGAAATTATACTTTAGTTGGAATTTGTAATTTTCCCCCCTCAGAGTTGATCATCTTCTCTTTGTACATATCTTTGTCTGCTGCTGAGTGACCAAAGCAGAAGCAACATAAAGTTTTTGTAACATATTTTAGTAACTAACCATGTTGAGACATGAAACTCCTTCCTGACTTTAACCTCTAAAGTTTCTGTCAAACATTTAATGCATTATTAATCAAGCTGTGACAAAAATCAAATTACTTTGTTCTTGTACAACAAAGTTAAAAAATCCCAAAGCATGACACTGTCACCACCGTGCTTCAATGTGAGTGTAGCGTTGCCATGGTGATTAGCGCTACGTTTGGGCAGCAGGTTGAAAAGCTTCCTTTCCTCCTTTCTTTCTCCTGTTGGGTTAAAACTTGTTTTATGGTCTGTCCCGCCTGCTGGTTGACCTTTGACCTCTCAGATTCATGCCCTCCCCTTCAGCCCAGGAGTTTCATAGCTTTGCCCTTTCACACCAGGCGTCCAGCTGTTCTATTTTCTTGTTTTTCTAGATTTTTTGTAGCTCTAGGAGACGTTCAGAGAGCTGATTTATGATCCAACCTGACCTGCATCTCAGCAGAACTTTGTCCCCGACCCGTTTGGAGAGTTTAAATCATTTGCATTTCACTTTTACTGAATTTATTTTGGATTTGTTCGTTGTAAAAACAGCAGGGAGTGAAAGCATGTCAGTATTTCTTATCTGTCATCGAAATGGATTTTGTATTTTTAACAGAAATGTTTGGCAGCCGTTTCTGACGTCATAAAAATGAGGCAAAATTTAACTTTTCATAGGATAACATAGGAGTAAATATTGTGTGTGAAATATTAAAGGTTTTGGGAATTTTTTTGCACTTTGCAGAGAACAAATCACTTTTTTAATGTTTGTATTTTCCTGTTTTAACACATTCCTGGTGTCTGTTGCTTTAAATTGTTTAATGATGTGTTTGTGGTTTTCAATCATGTCTTATTTTGTGTTTTATGGGAGTTTCACCTTTTTATATGATCAATAAATGGACATAATGTGAAAATGTGTAGATGCTCTTAGATTTCCTTCATCTGCTGTGCCAGAGAGCTGAACTGATGATATAAATAATGCTCATTACTATTTTTATATTTTTACACCAAATGTTTGGCCATAATGCATATAAAGCACAGAGGTGGAGGAATGATCATCTGGACTCATTTGGCAGCCACAGATAAAGTAAGAAATAACTTTTTTGTATCTGCAAATGAAAAGTTGCTCAGTTGTGGTAGAATAAACAACCCTGCAGAAAATGTTGACTTTTAAAAAGAAAACTTTTCTAAAAATCTGGTGGGCCGTTTCCACTCATGCTGAGAAGATCTGGATATATTACTTTTATTTCTGCTAATATTTCTAGCAGGATGAATTTAAAAGCTATTTTTTGTCAAACGTGAATTCTGTCCATTTCCTTGGTTTTATATGGAAATCAGTGCAGCTGTAATCCAATATAATCAAAACAATTGTAGTTTAAAACACACCAGTTCAAACAAATTCAATGCATATTGCTAACTCATATATTGTCAAATTTCAATAATATAATTTTAACTTTTGAGACAATTATTAACCCATTTTGTCCAATTTACAAATAAATACAGTCCAGTTTGTGACAGCTACATCATAAAATCAGGTTTTCTGTGTTCTGTGGCTCTTTCTGATTTATGAAATGAATACTGTCCCGTTAACTGTAATTAGATCAGGAAGAAAGTGTGTTTTGTATAACGGTAACAGTTATTTTCTTGTTTTTTGCGGGATTTTGTTTAGGTATCGTTTCCCTCTCAGACCAGTTCCCGTTATTTCTCCTGTCCCTGCACTACCCCATCTGTCCAGCAGATGGCAGCAGAGCTCCGACCCGCTCGGGTTGTTTGTTTTGAGTCGGAACTCTTCCAGGTTCTGTTTCTTTAAGGCCCGGACCGTTTCGGCTGGGATTCGGCTGCCGGTTGCCACGCCGCGGCGCCTGCTCAGTGCTCGGAACCGGGTCCCGGAGCCCCGCTCTCTGCGTGCGGTTGGACCGTCGGTCGGTGACCTTATGTGGGGGAGGCTTTTGTTTTCAACCCGCTGCAGGCTGCACTTTCACCGGAGGATGCCAGGACGAGCTGCGGCTTCTCCTGCACGGACAGCGCAGAAATCCACGGAAACACGGTGAGTGGGTTTGTTCCTGCGTGTTTTTATTCCATCTATAATTAGAATAATCATAATAAAATAATAATAATCACGCACGATGCTCGTCCACGGTCTCCCATCAGGCGATGTTCAACCCCAACTGCGGGTTTGTTTACCTCCAGAGAATAAACACAGTCTTCCGGTTCCGAAGGTTCGGATCACGGTAATACCGGTCCGGATCTGTGAAAGCAACCCGGACAGTGTTGAGGCATCACCGCCTGGTTCAGATGGAGGCAGCGGATCTCAGGCCTGAGATCATCAGAACCAAAATATATGAGGCCAAAACGGAACCAGATTTAAAATATTTATCATTATAACCTGGACATGGATCATAATATATTAATCTGCGGAGATTATGATGGATTTTAACATAATTTCACAGCTGCAGGTCCAGATGAAGCTCCAAATTAAAATAAAAATGAACAAAACATTTAAATTTTCAGTGTCTGACATTAAATCAGACTAAAATGTTTCTGTTTTAGGTCAAATAGGATGAACTAAATCACTTCTATTTCCTACAATCCAGAGTAGTTATTTACTTTCTTCACATCCTACATTGATCTGTTCAAACAGCGGAAGGCCGTCCATCCATCACGCCGTTCAGGAAGGAGACGGTTCTGATGTGAAATCTTTAAATCCGCTCCAGAACCAAACCAGAAACCGATCACCTGATGCTGAATCTGGTGAAAACATTGAATCCTGAACGGCCATCAGAGAAGAAGAGGCCGTTACACCAAAAGCAACATAAAAAACTACAGTTTGTAAATGTTGGAGTGTTTGGAGATAAAGTCCATCATTACATGTGGAGGAAAAACGGGAACACCACCCCAACTGTGAAGCACGGTGGTGGCAGCGTCATGCTGTGATGATGATTCAGTGAGGACAGGACTGAGTCATTCACAAATCAAAATGCATCATGAGGAGAAAACATGTAAAATATTAAAATCCTACAGTTTATAAGGAAAACTGTTAAATATTGAGGGAATATTTGATTCTTCCTCAATATCAAAAATCAGAAAAAGATTATTTTTCTTATTATTTCTTGTATTTAGCAAAAAAATAAAATAAAATAAAATTAAGGTAACTGACCTAAACTGAAAAAAAAAATCAGATTTAATCGCCGACATTGGGGAAAAATCTAAAATATAAAAATATAAAATGTTTAAATATCTTGTTTCGGCTGCATTTCAGGCTAATTTAGAGATTTTATTTTGTCCAACACAATGAGCCCAATGAGACATTTAATGTCAGCAGATCCCTGAAGCCTTTATTCCTGTTCTGTTGGTGGATTGTTTTGGTTTGAGTTTGAAGGCAGGAAGTCCGGCCCAGAAGAACCGCGGCCTTCTGCTGGGCTGGTATCAGAAACGTTAAGGTTCTCATTCGTTCTTCAAAGGAAAGTTTTTATAGATTCAGATGCAGGATGTAAAAAAGCTCATTTTCTGCTCTCATTTGATCCCAAACCCTGAGAGGATCTCCAGCCTGGTTTCTGTAGCGAGCGCCAGGCCTGGTTTGGTTTGTCGGCCGTCCAGGTGAAGGAGTGCCGTCCAGTCTCTCCCAGTTTGGGCCTCCACCCTTCAACTGGGACTGCCGCCAGAACTCGTGTGCGATTTACTCCCAACCGCAGCAGCCGCCACCATATGCTTCAGATGACAACTTCCTCTGGGAGCTTTCAACAGCCAGACCTCAGTAGCAGCAGAACTGCTGCTTTGCTGCACGTTCAAACGCTCCTCTGCTGATTTATAAGCTATGAAATCATAACCGACGGAGGGAAGAGTGTGTTTCTGCTTTAGAAAACTTAAAGCCAGAGTATTTTGTGTATCTGTGTCTGAGCTCATGCTCGGGGTCTTTCTGAACACCATCAGTTTAGGAAAGAACATCATGTAACCAACATGGCTGGAGAAAAATCTACTGACTCCAACCAGGAAGCGAAGCAGGAAGATTGACGACCCGTTAGGTTCTGTTCTGTCTTTTTTCATTCGAGCTGAAAATGTGAGTCCGACTGGATAAACTCTGGCCCAGTTTCCAGCTGCAGTTCGCCGTTTCCTCCTCATCATCGACATTCCTGTCGAGTTAATTTGGGATTTTAATGTGTTATTTTCACTGTTCTTTCTCCAGGAATGACTAAACATCAACTTCCGTGGATCTGGGTGCAGAAGCTTTATTTATCCTCATATACAAGCTCAGATATTTAAATATTTGGGTAAATGTCTGTTAGCATGTTGCATCTCAACCAAACAAGCTCCTGGCATCGTTCTGTCTGCAGGAGAGTTTGTTTAAACTGTTGGTTTCCTGACTCAGGTCCGACTTTGAACATGTTTTAACAGGGCCAGAATCCCAGAATCGTAATGTTGACCTTTGTAATCCGGTCCAAAAGCAGGATATGATCCGTTCATGTTTCGGATCATCTTGCTGTAACAGCCAACTGGTACCAAGTCTCAACTTTAGACGATAAATTCCTGCAGTTAGTGACCACAGCCACCCCGAATACTTGAGATCTCATATAAAAACTCTGACATTCCCATTTTAATAGTTCAAACACAAAATCTGCCCCAATATGCATTAATACACTAGGTGGAAACCGATGCAGTGGAAGCTTCTACCGTCTTTCCTTACCTGTTTTTTGCACCAAGGATCAGACTCCTGGATTGGCTGCTTTGGAAACACCAGACAATCGCGTCTCAAGCAGCGTTGCTTATTGGTATTTCAGCTTCTCAAGCTGCATTTTCTCCCAAATATACAGTTGTGGTCAAAAGTGTACATACACTTGTAAAAAATCATAATGTTATGGCTGTCTTGAGTTTCCAATAAG
>NW_015114724.1:87713-90616 GCF_001443285.1 Poecilia latipinna | reverse complement strand
ATACACTCTGCGGAAAAATCATTTGGAGTTAGGAAACCACAACTAGACGAAGGATCTGCTGTAGCTGCTGATCTGAAGAGGTGAAGACAAAAAACTGGGAGGTATTTGTCCTTTAACCATCCACTTTGTGCAAACAGCTGCAAAGCATGATACAGCCACTGCCATGCTTGAAGGTTCACTTCCTGCTCTTTGGTTTGGATGCCTTAAACCCAGAAGCAGTCTGATCTTTGACCGTGATGCTTTTCTGTTGAGGACGTTTGGCTTGTCCACGCAGACAGCAGCAGGTTTTAGGTTCTTCTGTCTTGGCTGGTCCAAATGAAGCTGGTGGTTCCTGAACATCCTGTCCAGTTTCCATTGCTCTCAGGGAAGTGATTTGGGTCATTTTTCTGTACCCTAGCCTAGCATGTCCAGCGCCTTTACGTTCTTACCTGAATAGTTTGAGTTGTTTGACCTGATGAGTTGTGTAGAAATAGCTCAGTTTTTTCTTTTCTAAGCTTCATTAGGTTTTCTTAAATTTCCTGTTTTGACCTTGTTTGTCAGTATATTGATGCAACAAACCAAATATGAGGCTAAATAAAAGTCAAACCTTGAGACATTAAGCATTAAGAAGGGAAAGGGACGATCTGATGGGATCCTGTCTGCCGGCTGCTGATCATCACAGCTCTTTGTCTGTTTCTGCTCCTGCTGTGAGAAATGGAGCCTTTTGCTTTGTAATCCTGCTTTGGAGATATTCCTAATCCAGATGCTTTGTGTTCTGCAGAAAGCACAGATTACCTGAGCATGTCCTGCCTTTGTGTAGGTCCAGACGGATGATGTAGATCAAGCAGGATTAATAATCTCAAAGATATACATTTTTTAAGTTTAAGTACCAGTTGCATGGTTGACTTTTGATGGTTTGCTAAACAAACCTTGTAAAATCCTTCCTGACTGGGATACAAGCAGACAGCTTGTAGAACCATATTTCTCATTGGGTGTTAGAGCGGTGTGGGTTTCATCATGAGCCTTTGTCATGCAGTTTGAACGCGTGTTTGGATCGCTGCTACATTCATGACCCAGTTTGGACCAAACTTCAGCTGTCGGACCGTTGGACCTCTGGTCCACTCAGACTGAAACCCTTTCCCAAGCGTTACCTTCACCCCTAATGCCATTTTGGCCCTGGGCCTTTTGACAGCTCGTCTCAGAAGTACAGAAAATGTGTGTTTATGCTGCCAGGATTTCCGGTGCATGTCCTCAAGTGAATACTCAATCTCACAGCTTCGTTGGACAGTAGTGGGACTGTTGAACAAAGCGTAAAGAGTTGGATGCAAGTGGTGTGTCTTGGCTTTAACAATAATGATGATTTGTTTTGTTAGACCACACTACAACAACCAAACCCATTGGTGTGAACATAGCTAACCCTGAAGATCCTAAACCATCACCTTACGCTACCATGTTTGTTGGTATGAGGCTCCAAACATTGATCTTTGTTGGCCAAACATCCCTAATTTGGTCTGATCTGTCCAGAGCACATCGTCCCAGAGGCGTTCCTCCTTCAGGCTCTTTCCTTTTACCATGACTGTATCGTTTTGCTACGCTAGCATGAATGTACATTACTGCGTTGATCTTCTGTGAAGTCATTACATTCAAAGCGTGCTTAAGAGGTTCCAGCTCATCCCGTTGGTCTGGACGCCAACAGTCGCCCACTCGTTGCTGCTCTCCGTCTCTAACTCGCTCTGCTCTCCTCCCTCTGCAGATATTGACATGAAGAAAGACATCGAGACTCTAATAGCAGAGGAACGGGCTGACATCATCTTAAAATATGCTACGGTGAGTCTCTACAGAACAAGCTTCCTGCAGATCTCCTGCTGCACTGCAGAGTTCAGAGAACTGGCTGGTGGGTTGTGGGAACACTGGGAACACTGGGAAGGATGGAAGCAGCACTTAAGATGTTTGTTTGTGAGCTGTGGTTGGTGCCTGAGTGGATGACAATAAACGAGTGGGAAGATGTGTGTTTGGCTGCCAAAGAGCTTTGATTATGCAACAGAGTGTTTGTGTCTGATGTTAGGATTACTGGAGAACAACAGATGATTTACAGGGATCTTTACCTGCAGGAAAACCCAGTGATCCGGGTGAAACTCCTCCTGGTAGCAGATTCCCAGACTGTCCTCTCCAGAACCTGAATGCAGGTTTCCAGCCGTCTGGGTTCTGGGTTTAAGCTTCCTAAAGAAATGATGTTGACTTTTTAAAGAGTGGGAATCAATCTCCAGCTCTCTGTGTAACTGAATATACCGTTAGTTTGCTGACGTCTCTTTGATTTGACGGAACTTTAATTTAACAAAGTTCCTTCAGAACAGAAACTTTTTACTCTAAAGCAGCAGCAGGATTCCTGGAAAAGCCTGGAAAACTCTGGAATGTTATAATTTCACAGGTGGGAGTGGAATCCATCCATCCGTCAGTCGGTCAGCAGCTGGAGTTGTGTTTGTGTGTTTGTGGGTCACTGTTTCTCATTCGATTTGCTCATAAGCTTCAGTCGTCTGCAGAGTCATCTGGTGAACCTCTGATTGGTTGATGGAAATGATTCCTCACAGCCTCCCATTAGGAAACAATCAGAAGTTTTTGTTTCGTTCTAAGTTCAAAATATCAGACCAGAGTGATTTGAAATGTTTTAAAGTTTTATTTATTTTAAAAACTGGTCCAGTTCTCATTGTCTGAGTATCACTGACTGCGGTCTAAAGCAGGTTAGCTACTGACTGCTCAGAGCTGCTCCAGACAACCCCTCTGTGAAAAAAACGTACTCAGAAATCTGAGTTGGTTTTATTGTTTCATTCTGAGCATTAATCAGCTCAGCCTCTCTCTGCGGCTCCACAATGTTTTTACTTCTCTCACGTTCATGACGCTGAGATCCCAACTCCTCCTCCTCGTTC
>NW_015114724.1:76545-84155 GCF_001443285.1 Poecilia latipinna | reverse complement strand
CTGTTGTGTCAACACTCAAACCACTGAGAGGTTTTTTCTGACTCTCTGCTGCTTTAAGCAGATTCAACTCCATCTGATTTTACTTTTCTACATTCCTTTCTCCTCACTTTGTTTTCCTGACTAATTTCTTCTTGTTTTATTTTGAAAAGTTTCTCTTTTGTACATTATATGTTACATGAATATTATTACAAATTGTTTATTTGTAATAATATCTGTAATAATTTCCAGATAAATTTACATTTCTGTAGACTGATGCAGCTGAGTGACGAGGACAAAAACATTTCAGTTTTTGCTGTTTTCATATCAAGTTTCTGACATGGAGTCTGTTACAGTGTAAATTAAAATATTTAAAAAATGTGAAATTTAGCACGCAAGTAAAAAAAAAGTTGTATCCATATGTGCTGAACCCATCTGCAGTACTGTTTCGAAGTACAAATGTATTTCAGGATTAAAATGTCTAAATAAAACCCTTTAAACGTTTTTCAGCTCTAGATTTCATATTTTATTTAATCGTCAGTCTGGTAGCTCCATGTAGACTTTATTGTTTGCTTATATTTCTAAGAAATATTATTTTTGACCCTATTCTTTAATCAGAGATGAACATCCTTATTCTAGTAGTGTTTTAAACTCCTGGCTTTCTCTGTTGGCTGCAGGAGGATTCAACATGGCCGCCCTTCCTGTCTTCCTCTTCATGCCAGTAAATTTGTTTGGTTCTTTGATTCCAGGGCAGGCAGGGTGGCGTGGATATCGATCCCTGGGAAGATGCTGATTACAGCATCTATAAAGTCATCGACCGCTTCGGCTTCATGCAGTAAGTAATGCGGCCACTCGGTGGCGCTGTGAGCAGGATTTCCATTGGTTGTTGCCTGATGGTTTGTTTTTTCCCTGCAGTGAGAATGAGCTGCCGGCCCCAACAGTTCAAGAGGAGAAGGTGCAGACAGAAAACATTTCAAAGCTCAGGAATCAAACATGTTTGTGGTTTTGTTGACTCTCTTCTGTCTCCTCAGCGCAAGCAGCTGGAGATCGAGAGAGCAGAGAAATGGTTGAAGATGGTGAATAAATGGGACAAATACAAGAACAGCGACAAGGTGAGGCACCAATGGGATGCCATAGAGTCTGAAAATATGTTCAGAACGAGTCAGAACAGACAGACTTCCTGTTCCAGGACCTCTGAAAACGTGAATAGTGTCAAATCCAGCTAAACTCACCAGGATTTCTATCCAACAGAAGATCACAGCAGACTGTCACGACATCACAACACCAACATCCATGAGCCTGACATAATTCACTGCATTTCCTTGTATATATGGGAGGTTTTTGCACCTCCACCATCAGTTACAGTCTGACTGTGTGGGGAACATATTAACAGTGTCCTAATCAAAGTAGCACCAGCATCAGAGTTTTCAAGTGCAAGGCTACCCAGAGCGTAATTTCATCAGATGCTGATGAAACCAGACGCTTCAGAAGAATGGAGGCGGTTCCCCTCCAACATGGAGGTTTGTTCTCTGAAGATTTTGGGTTTGGAAAAGTTGGCTGTCAGAGTTTATCCACCAAATGTGTTTCCATCTTTGGAGCATTAACAGGTTTTTTTGGAAAAGCCAAAACCACCTCGAGCGACTGTAAAAACTTTTTGTTGTGTTAAATTGAGGAAGTTGTTTTCAGATTTGCCATTTTCTAACCGTGACTCAGAAAATGTTGATGGAATAACAGCTGATGAATGTTAGCTTGGATGTTAGCATTGCCCGCTTCATGGTTTTCCACGGATCCCAGCTTTCTGATTGGCTGCCACTAAATGCATTTTAAAACCCTCAGTAAACAGTGGAGCTGTGACGCTCGGTCTCCATCCTGCACATACAGGAGCGTTTATGTAAACCTGGAACATCAATAATCTGAACATAAAGCTGCACAGAAATCAAATCTGTTTTATAAAACAAGCATTTTTGTACTGAATGTATTTTTACCCTGATTTTTTTCCTGAATGCTGCAGAAAGCGTCTCTTTGCTGTGACGTTAATCATCTGATCTCTGTGTGACAGCGGCGCTGTCTGAATATGTTTCTGATGTGAGAGTCCAGCTGTGTCCCTGTGAAGCCGAGCGCCTGGCGCTGACTCAGTCTGCTCTCTGCTGCCAGATGGTGAAGCGGGTCTATAAGGGCATTCCTCTGCAGCTCCGCGGCCGGGCCTGGACGCTGCTGCTGGACGTGGAGCGGACCAAGAGGGAGAACCAGGGGAAATACGAGGTGAGGATTCATTTCTCTTCATTCGTTCATCAGATTTCATCAGCTGACTGAGTTTGTTTTGCTGCTTTGCCTCTTAGAAAATGAAGGAGCAATCCCAACTGTGTTCCTCCGAGATCAAGCAGATCGACCTGGACATCAACAGAACCTTCCGGAACCACATCATGTTCATGGACCGCTTCGGGGTCAAGTGGGTTTCAGGCTGAAACTTTTGATTAAATAAAACTTTGGAGCGGTTCTGCTGAAAGGCCAGTCAGTGAGGAAGAGGCCAAAACAACACAAAGAGTCACTTTCAACACTTTAAACGACCAAAACTTTAATTTATTTATTAGGTTTATTTGATAGGGACACAATAACAGACAGACTGAATAAAACAGCCGTCCCACATAAACATCATGGTGATTATAGCAAACAATTCATCTAAAAACTGCCTCTGGCAGTGAAATAATAATAATATAAAATAATTAAACATTATATTAACAACATATGCAAAGTCATACGTACCTTAATTTACAGTGACAAGTAGGAAGTCAGGTAGAAAAGTCAAATAAAAGTTTTAACTCCAGTAGAAGCAGAAAGTTCTCATCCTAAAATAAGTATTTAATAAAAGTTTTAACTTGTCATAACACCTGAATTAATTTGTGAAATGATGCAGTCAGATGGATGGAAATATTAAATTATTTGCAATTACAAAGAATAAAATAATAAATGAGTGAAAAACACAAACATTGTTACAAAATAGAGAAAAGATACAGGCAGAAAGAAACAGTTATCAGATTATTACATCGATCAGTTATTATTCCAGATTCTTCATTTAGTCTTATTAAAGGTAAAAGTTTCATTTTTCATCCACAGCTGTGTTTCTCATAACTTCAGTATTTTTGTCAATTTTTCTATCAATTATTGTTTTATTGAATGTTTAAAATCAGTGA
The DNA here is from genome assembly GCF_001443285.1 of Poecilia latipinna. NCBI lineage: Eukaryota > Metazoa > Chordata > Actinopteri > Cyprinodontiformes > Poeciliidae > Poecilia > Poecilia latipinna. The sequence goes on along the minus strand of NW_015114724.1, from coordinate 80,988 downwards.
GACGTTTTTATGGTGATGCAGTTTCTCATCTAAAGGCTGCAGAGTGAAAATATTTCTGCAGGAAAAATGTCCAGTTTTTCTGTAGTGGATGAGAAATAAAGTACAGTGAAAAAGTTTTCACACCCCTTGAACTTTTGCACAATTTGTCACGTTTCAAACAGACTTTGGGATTCAGACGGATCAACAGAAAGAAATGGTTAAGTGGAAGGAAGAAATGCACAAATAATACATCTGAAAAGTGTGGCCTGCATGTGCATGAATATTGCTGTTTTGTTGGTGCAGATAAACTGAAATGGATGAAATGGAAACATTAGGAGAGAGTCTGTGTTTTTGTCTGAGGTTTTTAATAACGGTGATGGATGTATTTATGTTTGATCTCTGAAGTTTCCCTCTGCTCGCTCCTCCTCAGGCAGCAGTCTCTCTTCCACGTCCTCTCAGCATATTCAGTTTATAACACTGTAAGTAGCTGCTTTCCCTCCAGTTTAACCATCTTGGATGTGAAATGTGTGCAGGTTTTTCCTAACAGCCTGCTGACACGACACTCTGCTTCTCTGAAGAAAAAAATGTATTTTCTGCAGCAAACATCTCATGTTCTGCTCTGTTAATCAGCAGCTGCAGACGGGCTGATCGCTGAGGCTGGATTAGTTTACAGTTCAGAGCTTCAGTCTGGGAACAGAAAAGCAGAGAAACAGAGACAACGTCTTTAAATCTTACAGCGGATTTTATTTCTGCATGTTGACCTGAAGCTGAACCAGAACCAGAACGGCTCCAAGCCCTGCAGGACTGGAACATGTTCTGTTATTTTGGTCTGTGTTTTCTGTCTCCTGCAGGAGGTGAGCTACTGCCAGGGCATGAGTCAGATCGCCGCCCTGCTGCTGATGTACATGAACGAGGAGGACGCCTTCTGGGCGCTGTCGCAGCTGCTGACCAACGATCGGCACGCCATGCACGGTGAGCTGCAGAGCGCTGCAGGGCAAAATGTTTTCACCTGAAGACCTGCGTCTGCTGAGCATCCTTCAGTCTGCTGATTCTGGCTTGTGCTAAAAGTCACAGTTCATGATTTTTACTAGTGGTTTTGAGATGATTCTTGGCTTTTCCAGAGAAGAGTTACTGTACTTAATGGAAGATGGAAACAGATTTTATTATAAGTTCTGATGTAGCAAACTTTCCCATCTGCTAGTGGATCTGTGGTAAGTTTCTGTTTGGTTTCTGTTTGAGGTCCAGGATGTCTCCTGGACCTGTTGGAATGGTTCATGCTAGTTTGTAACCTCTGCTTCCTGTTTATTACAGCCATATGCAGCAACAACATCTCATAAAATTATGCTTTGCATCACCCGGTTCATTTGCTCCAAACCAGGAGGCAGAAATTTAGACCTTTGAGCTTGAAGTTTAAGAATCTCTCGTTGGCAGATACGACTTAATAAACTGGAGCTCTGAATGAAGACATAAAAAGTTTAAAAAACATTTTCTCACCACGCCAGGGAAGCTTCATGTTCCTGTTCCAATCAGTTGACTGATGCATCATCTCTCCTTATATGGTCACATATCCCACAGCTTCCATAAGAGTGAGAGAAAACACCAGAAAAGACCAATCGTGATTCTGTCTGTTAGCACCGTCAGGCTTTTTAAGTCATCTGTCATGAAAATGCTATAAAATTTGACCTTAGACTAAATAAAGTTAAATTAAATCTTCATTCTCTGCTCTGCTTCTGTTTCCAGGCTTCTTTGTTCCTGGATTCCCCAAACTTCACCGGTTCCAGGCTCATCATGACCAGATCCTTTCCAAACTCCTCCCGAAACTGAAGAAACACATGGTGAGCTCTCAGCGTTGCCGTGGAAACGACACGACGCTGAAGGATTTTGAGATTTCATCTGCTTCCTGCTCGTGTTTGTGGCTCTGCAGGACCGGGAGCAGATGTCTGCAGGGATCTACTGCACCAAATGGTTCATGCAGTGCTTCATCGACCGGGTGAGGAAGCCTGTTGGGACCCGTCTGTCTCCATGACAATCAGATTAGATAACCTATCTGGATAATTTGCCAGCTTGCATCACAAACAGCTTCTCTGTTCAGCAGACTCAGGTTTTAACTAGACCCATCTTGAAAGGGTTTTATTTAATTCAGTCGTGTGTGAATGAGTGAAATGAGCATTTCTTCCCCTACCAGCCTTCAGTACGAAGCACTAAGAAAATGTGCCATCTAAATAAAATTACCTGAGCTCACCTAAGACGTTTTCAGGAGCAGCCATAATGTTTCCTCCTCTGTGTTTGGAGACGGAGGCTCTGATCTTCCAGTCCAAACAGGCTGAGCTGATTAAAAACATGTTGATGTTGGAATCTTCTGTCCACAGAACTTTCTCCTAAACCTCTGAATCATTAGGAAACCCAACGCAGGCCTGAACATGTTCATTTTACACAAACTGAATCACAACATTGGTGTTCAGCTGATCTGAAATGAACAAAGAGCTACAAGTTCTGGGCTCATTCCTCAGCCTGTTGTTTCATTATATGGAGATAAAATGGGGCCATAAATTTGTTTAAAAAAAAAAAAAATTGGAAATGAAAAAAAAAACATTCAAAATTTCAGAAAACTTCAAAAAATATTGATACTGAAAACTAAAAGAAGATTTAAAACAAAAATGAATTTCTCTTAAAAGTTGAAAAAGAAAAATATTTAAAACTAAAAAACATATTTTTAAAAAGTTAAGACAAGAAGTTTCTGTAAATGATAAATTGATGAAATTCTGGTTCTGTTGGAGTTATGAAATATTTATTTTAATCAAAAACTTGCATACAGATTTTTAACATTTTATCGTTTTTTCTGAATTTGTGTTTTTTTTTTTGTCTTCCTGCATTAAAATGAAACTACAATTTTTTTTATTTTGTTTGTAACAGGGGATGAAATACTTAGTTAATAAGGGTGTACTTACTTTTCTCCACTTTGACTCCAGCTCTGGTGTAATCTGTTTTGTGTTTTTGTTACAAACTAAATCATTTTCTCGTTAAACACTGGTATTAATCACCAGTGAAAATTGCTGCAGACATACAGTATTATCAGCATCTTATTAGATTCAGTTAACAGATTTAAGGAGAGCGCCACCTATAGAGCCTTGCTCTGAATGCCAGTTTCTGTCGTGGAGTAAAACCCAGTTTCAGCATCTCATTCTGCTGAAACTGGACGCTCCTGCTCCTGATTTCAGATGATTTCAGCAGAAGAATCCTGGTGAAATCTGAGCCTGGCTCTGCAGTAGATGGGAGCATTAGGAGCTGTCAGGCTGCTCTGTTATTAGTCTGTGTGCCACAATCCTGTGGCGGTGATCTGGCGGGTTTCAGCCTCTGTCAGCACTTCTCCATCCTGCTGAGTCGCTCGGAGAACGCGCTGAGGTTTGGGACCTGGCCAGATGAACTTCCTGACTCGGACCAGCAGCGGAGGTGCAGACCTGGGGATGAAGCCGGAAACCTGGCAGTGACCCGTTGTGTTTGTGACCCTGCAGACGCCGTTCACCCTGACCCTTCGGCTGTGGGACATTTTCATCCTGGAGGGACAGCGGCTCCTCACCGCCATGTCCTACACCATCCTGAAGATACACAAGAGTAAAACCGTCAATCGTTTTCCATTCACACTGATTGTTCTGCACCACTGACACCATGACTCACTTCTATAAGGGAACCAGATCTAGTCTGTAGTTCAAAAGTGTTTTAACCTCCATTTTTTACATCTTAGTTCCAAGTTATCCATTTTTAAATTTCCAGATTTCTTTGTTCATTTGAGTCAAATTTGAAAGCAAAACCAAAACATTTAATATAAATTTATGAGAAATTGTTTTTAGCAGAGTTCAAATAAGTAAATGGAGAAGAGGATGGATGGATGGATGGATGGATGGATGTTGGTTGGATGGTTGGTTGGATGGATGTTGGTTGGTTGGATGGATGTTGGTTGGTTGGTTCGTTGGTTGCATGGATGTTGGTTGGATGGTTGGTTGGATGGTTGTTGGATGTTGGTTGGATAGATTTTGGTTGGTTGGATAGATGTTGGTTGGTTGAATGGTTGTTGGATGTTGGTTGGATGGTTGTTGGTTGGTTGGATGGATGTTGGTTGGTTGGAAGGATGTTGGTTGGTTGGTTGGTTGTATGGTTGTTGGTTGGTTGGTTGGTTGGATGGTTGTTAGATGTTGGTTGGATAGATGTTGGTTGGTTGGATAGATGTTGGTTGGTTGGATGTTGGTTGGATGGATGGTTGGATGGATGTTGGTTGGATGGTTGGTTGGATGGATGTTGGTTGGTTGTTGGATGTTGGTTGGATGGATGTTGGTTGGTTGGAAGGATGTTGGTTGGTTGGTTGGTTGGATGGATGTTGGTTGGATGGTTGGTTGGATGGTTGTTTGGATGGTTGTTGGATGTTGGTTGGATGGATGTTGGTTGGTTGGAAGGATGTTGGTTGGTTGG
>NW_015114724.1:69887-73488 GCF_001443285.1 Poecilia latipinna | reverse complement strand
GAGAAATTGTTTTTAGCAGAGTTCAAATAAGTAAATGGAGAAGAGGATGGATGGATGGATGGATGGATGGATGTTGGTTGGATGGTTGGTTGGATGTTGGTTGGTTGGATGGATGGTTGGATGTTGGTTGGTTGGTTGGATGTTGGTTGGTTGGATGGTTGTTGGTCGGTCGGTTGGTCGGATGGATGTTGGTTGGATGGTTTGATGGTTGTTGGTTGGATGTTGGTTGATTGGTTGGTTGGATGGTTGGTTGAATGGTTGGATGGATGTTGGTTGGTTGGATAGATGTTGGTTGGTTGAATGGTTGTTGGATGTTGGTTGGATGGTTGTTGGTTGGTTGGATGGATGTTGGTTGGTTGGTTCGTTGGTTGCATGGATGTTGGTTGGATGGTTGGTTGGATGGTTGTTAGATGTTGGTTGGATAGATGTTGGTTGGTTGGATAGATGTTGGTTGGTTGGATGGTTGTTGGATGTTGGTTGGATGCTGTTGCTGAGTAAATGTCACATGTTTCAGGTTTTAGAACAAAGAACTGATGAAAACATTTGAGTCTCTGATCTTTTCCTCCTGAAATCCAGACGCTGATTTTCGGTTCTTCCAGTTCAGCTTCACATTTCATCCATCAGATTAAACTCTGGGTGAACTGTTGACGTCCAGTTTCCAGCTGTTACTGGTGAAACTGGGAGGTTTAGTCCTGACCAGCTGTTTGTTCCTCGCAGAGCGGCTGCTGAAGATGTCTCTGGAGGAGCTGCGAGAGTTTCTCCAGGAGCGAATCGCTCAGACGTTCTTCCACAGTGACGACCTGATCATCGAGCAGCTGCAGGCCTCCATGATGGAGCTGAGGAAGATGAAGCTGGACCTTCCTCCTCCAGGTACAGCTTTGCACCTGAAGGTTCTCCAACTCCAGCTGAGTCTCTCTCACCCTTCTGTTCGGTCTGTTTCCAGGGAAACCAGAGGAGCTGCCTCAGAAGCCTCTGGGCCAGGAGCTGCCGGTCCTGCTCGGCCCGGTCCAGCCGTCCTCAGCCACTGGGTTCCCCAGAGCCGGCCTGAGTCTCCACATCATGTCCCATCAGCCGGACTCCATTTCCCCAGACCAGAGCCCCTCCAAGGACCCCAGGGATCTGGATGCGGTGGAGGAACAGGAGGCCCCGCTGCCCTCTCCAGACCCCGTCATCATCCACAGCCAGGTGCCTCTCACACCTGATGGCTCCCCACTGATGGGGCCGCCGCCTTACCGGCCCCCAGGGAGTCCAGGTCCATCGCTGCCAGGAGACCAGGACTGGGATCCAACCGGCCGGTCAGCATCTCCGGCTTTGGTTCTGGCTCAGTCTGAGTGCCTGTCTGAGTCAGAAAGTACTGAGGACCGAGACACGTCCCAGTTTCTGGACCAAGACTCAACTCTGTCCTCCACCAGGAGCACCGACCAGAACCAGAGTCGAGAAGCAGAGGAAAACCCGCCACCGAACGGTTCATGAGCAGCAGATTAATGGTTAGAGGTCCAGTGTGGCTTGAATGTTTTATTTGGTTTCTGTGACAATGGAAAATGTTCTGTTTTAAGACTGAAGCGAGTTAGCATGCCACTCTCTGGCCTTCTCCAGGTAACCGTTCAGATGAACATGAAGACTCCAACTCGTCTCAGTCGTCCCACAGAGTCGAACTCCAGACGGGCAGGTTCAGTCAGGAAACACCAAACGTAACGGCAGGGTCCATATTTATCAGCTGTCTCAGCTTCCTGGGTGGTTTTAGCTCTAAGCAGAACCCAAACATGTTCATATGGTAGAGAAACAACATAGTATTTAATACAAGCTAATGCTAAAGCGCTAACATTAATTATGTTGATACTCATCATTTGTCAATGATGAGCTAAAACATAGTCTATCATCCTCAGGCTCAAATTTGTCTATACATGATTTATGGACAAATTTGTGCTTTATAATTTACCTGAAAAAATAATTTAGAAAAAGCTAGGTGCACTGAAAATGGTCAAAGTTAGCAAATGCACAAAACGTGGCTGATAGTGGAAGTTTGTGATAAAAGTTGGAGGATTTTGTCCTTCAGCTGAGAGACGCTGGGTGAATATGGATCCAGTTTGGCACCAGATCAGATTCCATCTGCGTTGGTCAGGAAATCCGACTTTGGAGTCTTCTCCCAGCTCCAGTTTGGACTTCTAGCTGAAATAAGTTCTGAAACTTCCCCCTTTACAACACTAATTACACTTTTCTAGATTTGTAAAGTTTTTGGTGACGTAGACCTGCTCAGTCTGCCTTTTTAAACTGCTTTAGTCACAGTTTGTTTTTTATTTGTTGTATATAACAATGTCTGGATGCCTTATTTGGATCGGCTTCAGTTCTTCTGTGGACAACTTTCAGGTGTTGGACCAAACAGAACCTCTGTCTCAGTGAGCAGGCTCACTCTTCTGATTGTACACATGGAGCTAAACTATAAGGAAGTGTTTTTGTAGCTCACTTATTTATGGTTCGAACAGCAACTCTTTATTTTCTTCTTTAAGATTCAGTTTTATTTGTTGCATAATGGAAAAATTGATTTTGAGGTGATAAATTATTTTGTTAGAATTTGACAGTACTGTAGATCCAGGAGGCAAAACTGGGTTAAAGTGGCTCCTTTCTGTGATTAGAAATAAGGAAACACTGACATCTAGTGGTTGCTTTAGGTCTCTAGTTGTAGATTAGCTAAAACTCTGGAAAGGTTTTTAACTTTAAACTAAAATCAGGACTCAAATTTTGATGCTGTTAATTTCTAAGATATGAATATGTTTATGATATTTCACTAAATGATAGAACGTTAAATTGTCAGTCCAAGTCGCTTCAGTAGAACAGGTTCTTGGTCTTTACTGTCTTAAAAAATAGATCTTAATAAATAGGAACTGTTAAAAAATCAGATTCTGCAACAATACATCTTGTATATCCTTTGTCCTTTGAGTGTGACGTGTCTTTTTTTATTGTAAAACATTTATTACCGTCTACACTGAGGCCGTTTTGTCTCTACTGATCTTAATGCAAAAGCCTTGTGACCTTTCTGCTCTCTATCTGGACCTTGTCACAATTAGTTCTGGGTACCTTTTGGGGCCCCCAGAAAGGTGGAGAACTGGAGGCCAGAGGCCTGGAGTTCAGAGCCCCCCTTTAATTCAGCTAACCCTGTAGAGACGAGCTTTCAGTTGAACTGATGTAACGTAGGGTTTAGGAACCCCAGCAGATCCAGATGATTAAAGGCAATGGGGATTATATCTTTGGGATTTCATATTTGGTCACCATCATTTTCATCTTTGGTTAGCTTTGAACAGAGGAACCTGCAGTTTTTCATTTATCTCACTTCATCTGAAAATCTCACTTCATCTGAAAATCTAATCTCTGGAATAGAAATGGTGTGATCATCATTAAAATGAGTTTGTATTTTTTTCAAGGAAAAATCCAGCAGTGACAACATACGAAAGAAGAGAAGAAGTTTGTTTCATGAAAATGTATTCGTCCTGTTACATAAGCAAAAAAAAAAAAAAAAAAAAAAAAAAAAAAAATTTCTTTTTTTTTTTTAAAATTTATACAAAATTTTTAAAAAAGGGTTTTTTTTTTTTACAAATATAGGGGC
>NW_015114724.1:59773-66764 GCF_001443285.1 Poecilia latipinna | reverse complement strand
AAAAAAAAAAAAAAACAAAAAAAAAAAAAAAAAAAATTTTTTTTTTAAAAAAATTTTTCGCCCCTTTCAAAAAAAAAAAAAAAAAACAAAAAAAAAAAAAAAAAAAATTTTTTTTTTAAAAAAATTTTTCGCCCCTTTCAAAAAAAAAAAAAAAAAAAAAAAAAAAAAAAAAAAAAAATTAGCTTCTACTTTTTGAAATTTAATCCAAATATTTAAGAAACGGCTTTCTATTCATACCAATATAGTGGACTACCGTTTAATAATTTTATTCAAACCAATAATTTTGGATTTCAACAATTTAAAAGTGAACACGCAACTTCCGGTAGCCACCACCGGAAGTGCCTTTGCTAGCTGCTGCTACCGCGGCGGTTGCTGTCTCTCCGGTAAACGGTTCAGCCACGTACGTGGGATTTCTTTTAACTTTTCTGCTTCGTTAACGAATGGCTTCAAAAACACACAACAAAACCATCAGCTAAACGTGGCGGTACAGGTAACATTTACCTTCACTCAGTCTGTTCTCTTTAGCTTTAGCTAGTTGATCTCTTCCTCTTTAGAACCTGAAACTGAATGTTTATGTGCTGTTTAATAACTAGCATCAATTGGACTGAGTTGAAATTATTTCTATTTTTTTGTAAAGTGCCTCATGTTACAAATTGGTGCTGTGAATAAATAAATGTGTTTGTGTACCAGAGTGACTGCTGAATGTGGAAAGCAGAGCTGGTGCTTCACATAAATCAGCTTCAGGAGGAAAATCAGCAGCTTTTCTACAACTTCTGTTCATCTCGAGCTGATTTGGCAGCTTTGAATGTGAGACAAAAACTGATGAAGGAAAAATGTCAGAGAAACGAAGCTTAAAGTTGAAGGAACAACTCAAACTGGATGAAGACATTGTCTATATTAAAATGACAGCTCTTCATAAATGGGGAAAAATATCCTCAACAAACGACTTCAGATGGAATTAAATGTGGAAAATGGAACAATTAAAGCATTTTTGTCCTTCAGATGATTCAGATTCTTTAGATCCATACATTACAATGAAACAAAGACATGAAAAAATGTTCTGATCAAGCAACAAGGCCCCCAAGAACTTCTGTTTCTAATAAACATGTTTGTTGCCTCTTCATGACACAATCAATATGAAAGCATTTAAAATATGAAAATGAGGAGCGATGGACGTCCAGAGGAGTTTGTTCCAAGGTGCCAGCATCTCAATCCTGAAAGAGGAAACATGAAAGCAACAATACTGAGAGCAACTTGTGAGCAGGAGGTTGCACATTCTTACATTGAACCAGTTTTCTCATGGCCTCCCTGAAAGGATGGATGTGGAATTGCTTCAGGATGAAAACCTTTTCCATAGAGGTTGCTGTGAAACAGAGGAAGTATTCCCTGGATCAGCTGGACGTCGTAGTCAATATGATGATCAACAAAAAGTTGCCCTACAAATGGAGGATCTACAGCCTGTGCATTACTGGAGAGATGCAACCAAATGGTCAACGTGTGAAAATCGTAAGTGACCCTGTCTTAATGGACATTATTGCATTTATGTTTTCACTTGTTGACCATTTGGTTGCATCCTGCATTAATGATGCTTTATTTATTATCTGTGTGTACGAACAAACATGGAGAGCTGCCTCATTTTAATTTAAAGGGGAGTAAATGTTGCTGTACTGGGGGAAAACAGAAGAAACCATTTCTGACAGCAGCAGCATCATGTGCAGAGTTGGAATGATGCTGGTTCCTGTTCCTGCAGCGTCATTCCCGATTCTTTGAAAATCATGACATTCCTTCATGGTGATGCTACTGGAATCATGAAATAATCAAATACACTTATTATCTGAATTAGCTACGGTTGCATTTTAATGATTTAAAGACATTTAATGTGTTTAAAATTAACATGCACTTACTTGATTGCATTCACATTTGAGTTATTTAATTTTCTGGCCACATGGGGGCGCTGTAAAGCAGCACTGATCTCAGTTGTGACGTTGAAACTTGGGTGTTGTTGGTCACTTTTCCCCTTCAAACCGGGTTTAACATCCTCTGCTGTGGGTACAGTGAGCAGAAAACCCCTGGATCTCAGGACAACATGTCCAACTCTGTGCTGGTTTAGACCTGAGCTTAGACTCGGGTTATATAGCCGGCTATATAACCCTATAACCTGCGGCAGGTGTGGGCAGTCTCAGCCCCCCTCCAGCACCCCTCGCCGGTGTTCGTGGTGGCAGCACGCCGGCTCTCTGTACAGCAGGAACGGCAGCTCGGACACGGTGAGCACGCTGCCGGAGGACGCGGCGGACGCCCTGTCCAAGTGTCCCTGCCTGCCTGAGCCGGAGGAGTATCCGTGGATGGAGCGGGAGCTGCGGGACGTCTCCAGGGGGAACTGCTTCACCCCGGGCCGGTGGCCGTCCTCCGGCTGTCCGTCCTGCTCCGCAGGGCTCTGGCCAGGCTGTCCCGGGAGGCGCAGCGGCTGAGCGGGCTCCACCGGCGGTGTCCACCCGCCTGGAGGTGCAGAGCGCCGTGCGGCTGGTGCTCAGCTGGGCGTTGCGTGTCCTCCGCGGTCAGAGCCGTCTCTCTGCACTGTATGAACTCCGGGGACACCGCAAGTCCGCCTGCTGCGGACTCTCCGTGGGCCGCTTCTTCCGGTGGATGGTGGAAACACGCATGTCGGTGCGCATCCACGAGTACGCCGGAATCTGCGTCGCGGCGAGACTGGCGCTGCACCTGGCCAGGTTGACCTCTGACCGGGTCAGCTGCGGCCCGGTGACCCCGGAGCTGCGGGGACTCCTGCAACCCTACGAGCATCTGGTCGCCAGCGGTGAGTTCAGCAAACCCAAAAGGCTTTTTAATGACATCTGATTTTATGCTGATATTTCCAAACAACCAGTGTTGTGTGTAACTCGTTATGTTTACTCAGTTACATTTAGTTGAGTAATTAAAAAAAAAAAAACTTTTAGGAGTATTTTATTAAGCTGTACTCTTTACTTTTGCTTGAGTAATTTTATTTTATGCTTTCTTGAGTAACTTCACTGAATGAAGAACAATTTTGTTTTTCCTCAAAAATTCACCAGATACAAACACCTGTATTGTTTTTCCTCGTATTTCATGTTTTATATTGAAAGAAACTGATTTGGAAAACAGTTGTTTTTTTTTGCCTGATTTTGTTATGTAACAGTATTTTGTTATGGTATATGACTAATTCTCTTTTTGATCTTTAAATTCATTTAAATATTAAGTGATATTTTGATCAGTTACTCTGTATGTGCATCTCTTTTACTAGATTGTTTTTTATTTGTAATTTCTTGGATGACTACTTTTTACTTTTACTCGTGTGAAAATGTTTAAGTATTGCGACTCTTACTTGAGTATAAATTTATTCTACTCTTCCCTCCTCAGCAAACACCACAGACACCAAACATCTGCTGTACATGCTGCTTTTCAAAAGTATTCATATTTTTAAATTGGAAAAAAATTTCAATTGTTTAATTTTGTATTTTTAAAATGTAAAGCACTTTGAACTTCCTTGTTCCTGAAATGTGCTATGCATATTATAATACTGATTAAATATTTCTGCATTTTATCTCATAATAATCAAGCTTCATTTCACTTTATTGGGATTTTATGAGACTGAACCAACACAAAATAGTTTTTATTACAAATTAAAATTTGAAAACTGTTGTGTGCATGTTTTCAGCCCCAGGTACTCGTATATCCATAAATAAGTAATTTAGTCCAAGTGTGTGATTTGATCTCAGTAAAGATCCAGATGTTCTGAGGAGAACAAACGGCAGATCCACCCAAACCGGACAAGGATTTTCTTTATCACCAATAAAACCACAAGTTTCACCAATAAGACATTGAAACTTATGGCTGTGTGGGGAATTTATAGAAGTATGAATATTTTCCCAAGCCAGTCTGGGGAACATTTAATTACTAAAATATTTACAGTGCAGTGGTTTTTATGAGCTGATCTCTGAAAGCCAGACCTCTCGTTTTCTGCCTCAGTTAAAATTTTGCAGCTTTGTTTAGCAGAACTAACTGAAAAACTGTCTTCTATTTTTATTTCATGCATGTGCAATAAACTCATTCAGATTCCTCCTCATTCATCAGCAAACAGGTCAACAAGACCCCAAAGTACCAGAATGAGGATGATTGGGAAACGAGTCATTTGGGTAATAAGGAGGACGTAGACGAGCCTCGCTGGAGTCAGACGCTCAGTTTGATGCTTCTTGGGTGTTTTGACTTCCAGTGCAGAAATAGAAACACATCAGTTCATATACTAATATCAGAATAAATATATTGATTTGTATTTTTTTTGACAAAGATCCTCTTTTGGTTTTGAATAAAAACATTTTTTAAGATTTAACTTCATTCATTTTTACCTTTTTTTTAAAAATTGCTTACAATTTTGATTTGTTCCAACTTAAAACTCCACTTGTACACAAACTGATGTGCAATTAGACCCTCAACCTTTTATTACAAAGGTTTTAATAAACACAAAATGCCTAAACAGATTCCACCTGGTCTGTTTTTTAACGGTAACAAACTGAAGGAATGTGAGACGACATCATAGAACAATTTCACACAAGAACTGGCCACAAAACACAACAAACATCAAAATGAAAAGCTGTGATTCTGGTCAGCGCGTTTGACCCCGTTTGGTTCTGTTGTTGCAGCCAGACACTCCCAGCTTTCTGCCAGTTGGTAGAATAGAGCTGTTGTTTCCAGACGCTGACTGAGCCTGACTCCATGCTGAGGATGCCGGTTCAGGCTCAGAGTGAAGGAAATGATTTAATCCCTCAGCTCTGTGCATGAGGAGCTCAGTGTTCAACACAGTGGCTGAGTTTGGATGTGTTGAGGTTCTTTTACTGCAGGAACGGATCAGAAAACCCTGGCTGGCGGTTTGTTCTTCAGACATCTGTAGTCTGACCAGCTTGTTCAGCTCATGTCTGTAAACACAGCAGGCCAACCTGGACCAACTACCAACACACTGAATCTTTACTAATTTTTCTTTTACTGAACACAAGATGTGAATTTTAAAAACAGGAGTGAGTCCAGATCAGAATTGGTGAACGAGTACAGAACGAACCAGATCGGTCAACGAGGAATGAGAAAGTTTTCATCTCTGAGGAAAAGGCTTCGGCCGCTACATCGACACCAGTGTTTAGTTTCAAACATGACGTCAGGTACAGTTTCGATGGCGCCCTCAGGTATATGCAAAAACAACAGGGCTGCAGTTCGGGTGGAACCGGACCGAAGCGTGCCGGTCCGGTCCATGCAGTTCCGACTGTGTCGCTCCACAGCTGCTTGTTTCTCAATGTTAGATGTTGGCCGGCGTGATGTAGTCTCGAGATTCTGTTTCAAACTGAGTTCATACACCTCTGGAAAAAATTAAGTTTTTCTGATTTTACTCTTTATATGTTTGAGTAAAATGAACATTGTTCTTTTATTCTATGAATTACCGACATGTCTCTTAATTTTGTGAATGTATGTAAATAAGCAGATTTAGAAAACTGCACCAACGAGCATCTTCTCATGGGCCTTAGCCCTGCTGGGGGCCAAGACCCCCTAAAGGTCAGACCCTAGAATCGCCCCTGCCTTCAGCCCTTTTTTCACACCTTCCTAGTGGAGCATTTCTCCACAGTGTGTCTTCCTACCACACACAATCTTCACTTTAACAGGAGCAATGAAATGCTCAAATGTGTGATGTCTTGACAGCTTATCTGGGTTACAGCAGAGAATCAAGGAGAGTAGATTTGATCAAAAGCTTCTGCGGTGTCTTTTTGTAATAGAAAGTTTTGCTAAATGAATGAAATACTTTCAAAGACAGAAATGACCCATCAGGACATCAATTAGAGATGTTGGAAATATTTACATCCTGTCTGTTCATCAGGTGGAGAGTATCTTTGTGTTGCTTGGTTAACATGTTGAGGGAAACCAAAGTTTTAAAGTAGATCACCTAGAATTTTTGTTCCTCTTCCTTGAATAGCATCAACATGGATGCTCAAGTTTCTCAAATACCATAACAGATCAAATCTGACCAAATTGAAAAAAAATTACTTGGAGGGTTTTGTTTAAAATTGGTGCCAGAGCTCATTTATGGCCTTTTACTGCAATTCCCAATTATTGAGTCCAATTTGCCCAGAAAAACTGTTTATTGAATTATGAACCATTGTAACACCTTCCCCCTCTAGGCTTTCTATTCTCACTTTAAAATGTCTTGAGTTGCTGATTCAACAGGCACAAGTGCTTCTTTGTCATCCAATTGCATTTGTTAAAAATGTTATGCTCAATGAGGAAGTCATGAACTAAAGTCCTTTTGCCCAGTGATCTTCCATTTAGCACAATAAGTGAGGTGGTGGATAATGTTTTGATTGACAGGGATAAACCTGAAGTTTGATTTCAGACCACTGCATTTAATTGTTCAGTTTTCTGACAGTTTCCTGTCAATAGGGATGCTCCAGTATTGTACCACTTGGGGGGGGGGGGCAGACTCATTTTGGAGGAAGGCATAATGTGGACTCTGCACACCCACATATGCAGAGTGGATGTGATTCTGGAGAACCAGGTGGTTCTGATTAAATACAGCATGCTTTTTGGGTTCTCTGAAGTAACAGTACCTAACACAGTGAGCCATTTTCTCACTGAACTTCAGAAACACGATCTAGTTGGCAAATTTCTGATGAGCTGTTGAGGCCAGTAGGGATAAAAAGTGGGAGCTGAGGTGCAGGGGGACCGTAGCTCAGCATCCGTTATTCAACCACCACGTTACATTTACTCTGATTAAACGTTCAGACAAAAGCACAACTTTAGAAATAAGCAGTTTTAATTTGATGTGCAGTTCAAAATGTTTGCATGCAGTTCTAAAACTGTTCAGTTAAAGAGGAACAGGAAACAATGAAATGAACCAAGTTAACATTTATAATCAGAAGCTGGAAATTTCCAGAAACAGAATCAAAAAGCTGCAGTAAATAATCCAGCTTTGACCTGAACTGTT
>NW_015114724.1:54968-57024 GCF_001443285.1 Poecilia latipinna | reverse complement strand
GGCAGACTCATTTTGGAGGAAGGCATAATGTGGACTCTGCACACCCACATATGCAGAGTGGATGTGATTCTGGAGAACCAGGTGGTTCTGATTAAATACAGCATGCTTTTTGGGTTCTCTGAAGTAACAGTACCTAACACAGTGAGCCATTTTCTCACTGAACTTCAGAAACACGATCTAGTTGGCAAATTTCTGATGAGCTGTTGAGGCCAGTAGGGATAAAAAGTGGGAGCTGAGGTGCAGGGGGACCGTAGCTCAGCATCCGTTATTCAACCACCACGTTACATTTACTCTGATTAAACGTTCAGACAAAAGCACAACTTTAGAAATAAGCAGTTTTAATTTGATGTGCAGTTCAAAATGTTTGCATGCAGTTCTAAAACTGTTCAGTTAAAGAGGAACAGGAAACAATGAAATGAACCAAGTTAACATTTATAATCAGAAGCTGGAAATTTCCAGAAACAGAATCAAAAAGCTGCAGTAAATAATCCAGCTTTGACCTGAACTGTTTACTTCCTGCTGAGGTCGTTTCCAAGCTCTGCTCGCCAGCAGCTGGACTTCACCTGCAGAGTCACTCAGATTCATCAGAGGAACAATCAGCCTGGTTAACAGGACAGATGATCAGAGGAGCAGAGTTTTTACCTCCAGCATTAAGGCTAGGACTGAAGAATGGGTAGAGTTTCTCCTTGAAGCTGCAGCCAGTAAAGGAGTAGATCAGAGCTGCAGCATCTACATCATAGAAGGAGACCAGACCCTCCTCATAATCCACAAACACCCCGACCTTCTGAGGACCAGGATGGAGATGGAGGTGGACATCAGGGCCATCAAGAGCTTCATACTCATTTCCATTTCTCAACCAAATAGTCCAGAAACCGTTCTTAGGACTCAGGTTGATGGTTCCCTTCCTCTTGATGGACTCTCTGGCCACTCCTAAATCCCAGTCAGTCTTTCCTTTAACCTGAACCTCAAAGTAAAATCTGCCTGAAGAGAAACTCTGCTGTCCTAAAACACATGGACACTGATCAAATCTCTCTGGATTGTCTGGAAGTTTCTTCCTCTCATCTCCATGTTTCACCTGTTTTCCATCCTCAGACAGGATGAGGTGACGATGAGCCGTATCAGGATCCAGAGTCACATCCACTGCAAACTGCTGGAACCTCTTCATCTCAGCCTCCATCAGTTTCTTCATCCTCTTCATCTCCTCCTGCAGCTCAGCCACAGCTCTGACCGCAGTCCCCTCATAGTATGGTGGATGAACTCTGACCTCTGTCCAGGTCTTGGTGGGTGGAGCAGCTTTCAGGGAGGAGCAGCTTTGGAGGAGGTGGAGGGGATCTTCATCCTGTGAGAGCTGCTTCACCTCAGAGCTCCTCTTCTTCAGCTCAGAGATCTCCTGCTCCAGATCTCTGATGAAGTCTTCAGCCTGTTTCTCTGTAGTTTCCTGTTTGTCTTGGATCTCCTTGAGGAGCTCCTTCAGGCCTCTCTCAGCAGACTCCATCAGAGCTGTGAAGACCTGAACGCCTTCTGCTTTCTCTCTGTCTGCAGCATCTTTGCTGATCTTCACCGACTCTCTGATCTCCTGGATCTTCAGTTGTCTCTCCTGGATCATCTCCTGAACTTCAGCCTCCATCTTCCTCAGCTCTGCCTTCTTTCCTTCAGATTCTTCTCTCAGAGGAACAAACTCGTGGTTCTTGTGGTCAAAAACAGAGCAGACCAAGCAGACGCATGTCTGGTCGGTCCTACAGAACAGCTCCAGAGGTTTATCGTGCTGCAGACACATCCTGTCCTCCAGGTTCTCCACCGGCTCCATCAGCTGATGTTTCTTCAGACGTGGAGCGGTCAGGTGAGGCTCCAGGTGAGTCTGGCAGTAGGAGGCCAGACACACCATGCAGGACTTCAGGGCCTTCAGTTTGGGTCCAGTGCAGACGTCACAGGGAACTTCTCCTGGTTTGGCAGCTTGTTGCTCTGAGCTGCTGCTCACTTCCTGCTGAGCTTCACCTCTGAACTGATCAACCATCTCTTTTAATAAAGTGTTGACTCTCAGCTGAGGCCTGGAGGC
>NW_015114724.1:46238-52368 GCF_001443285.1 Poecilia latipinna | reverse complement strand
ACCGGCTCCATCAGCTGATGTTTCTTCAGACGTGGAGCGGTCAGGTGAGGCTCCAGGTGAGTCTGGCAGTAGGAGGCCAGACACACCATGCAGGACTTCAGGGCCTTCAGTTTGGGTCCAGTGCAGACGTCACAGGGAACTTCTCCTGGTTTGGCAGCTTGTTGCTCTGAGCTGCTGCTCACTTCCTGCTGAGCTTCACCTCTGAACTGATCAACCATCTCTTTTAATAAAGTGTTGACTCTCAGCTGAGGCCTGGAGGCAAAATGCTCGTTGCACAGAGGACACTTGTAGGGAACATTTGCATCCCAGAGCCGAGTGATGCAGGTTTTGCAGAAGTTGTGCCCACATGGTGTGGTGACTGGATCAGTGAACACATCCTGACAGATGGAGCAAAGAAACTGATCTTTAGACCACAGGCTGCTGCCAGAAGACATTTCTGATCGGAGGACAGAGCAGAGAAAACTTCAGTTAAAACAAGTTGATTAAGGGGCAGTTTTAGAGTTTTACAGTCAGGTAGGGCCATTTGAGAGTAACACTTTATTTGGAGGTTTGTGCATAAAACTGACATGATGCCGTCATGATCATGAAGGAGTTATCGTTTCCTGCCGTCTCTCCTGCTCTGGTCAAAAAAACAAAACAATGCATGCTGGTCCTGTACCAGTCTCTATGCTTATAGAAAATGGACCTACAGTTCTGTCTTGGAGAAAAAAAAATGAAACAAAACATAAAATCAGTTAAACTGGAAAATACAAAAAAAATAAGTAAAAGAACTAAGATTAAAATTTTATAAAAAAAGGAATAAATAGCTCCAACAAGAAGTTTATATAATGAGCCCAGCAGTTCCACCAGGTGTTTGCTAATTACTGCTGGCTAGTCTGAAGGAGCTGAGTGGGGGAGTCGTCGGGTTACGCTGCTCTGTGAACCAGGAGTTTGGACTCTTCATCTCTGAGGAGGAGCTGCGTCTGGAAGGCGGGGCTAAGGCCACCAAGGTGTTTTCCACAGCTGAATGGCTGCTGCTGCCATGGTGGGTCTCACAGAGCCAATCACAGACAGGCTGGCATTAGGTTGATTTATTTTCTAAATAAATCATAAACTTAATCAGGCCTAAACTGAGCAAAGCAGATCAGAGAAGGAAACAAAACTGGGAACTGGAATAACTGGTTGGTGGAATAAGCCAGTTTGGTTAAATGGGTTTGATTACTGGGACAAAGTAGCTGAACTGAGGAAGTGGAACCAACAGTAGAAACAAGTCTGAGTAAGTAAATACATGTAGACAAGAAACATGGCACTAAATAAAACAACATGGCAACACTTACCAAAGAAATGAACAGCAAAACTAAATGGAACTCACATGATTTGCTGTAATTGCAGGTTTGGATCCAAAAGCAGGGAGATGTGGCAGCAACTTAGTTTAATAATTTAGTGAATATTATGAGCAAGTAAAGTGCAGGCAGCACAGGTGAGCAAAGAAACCAAAACTCAAACTCTGGTAGTTTGAGTTTGACAGCAAAGGTAAAGATCTGACAAGGAGCAGGAAACACAGGTGGGGTTAAATACACAGGAGGTAATCAGGGAACACGAGACACAGCTGGGAGCAATCAGGGCAACCGAGACAGGAACTAAAAAGGCACAGAAAACCAAATCCTCACAAATGAAACTAATAAGGATGGAAACCAAACCACTGATACAAGAACATGGCAGGAATAATACAAAGGGAAAAAACTAATAACCAGGGTAAAAAAAATGAAACTTTACATGAACTGGCAAAACCTGATGAGGAAGGAGTAAAAGAAACAAACAGAAAATAAAAAGACTTAAAATAAACTGAACACAACAGAAACTATACAGGAATGAGAATACCAGAATAACCTCTAATAATAGGTTTAGCTGGAAGAATTAATAAAACAAAAACTATGAACTATCATCTGAATAGATGCAGATGATAGTTCACAGCTTTTGTTTTATTAATTAGCTTAGTTACCTATTAGGGTCTCTGGACAGAGTTCAGAGGTGGTATTAGTTTTAACAACCAGCAGGGGGAAGTGCTGTCTTTGTTTCTTTTTTTCCCTTTTTAACTGTTTATTACCTGATGAATCCAGATGAAGTTTATTTGCGTAGCACGTTTCAGTAAAGAGACAGTTCAAAGTGCTTTACATGATGAAAATATGAAACAAGCAAAAAACAAAAACATTTCATGGAAAGCCACGAAACAAAAGTCTTTTTTTTCACCTGTTCTTCAGGTGATAGAAGGCCGACTGTGTAACTGTCTTTATGTGGCTCTGAAGGTTCAGAGTTCATCACTGCATACTTCAGCCTGATTGCTGGTTTCCTGCTGTAATAACTGAAGCTGTGTTGACTCTAGATCTATCACTCTAGATCTATAACAACAGATCATTCCCCTTTAGGTCCAAAGATAAAACTTCAGTTTGTTTCTGGTGAGCTGGAGAAATTGTGGCCCATCCACTCATGTATCTGTTCTGAGCCTTTGTTCTGTACATTGATGGTAACCCAAGGATTGGACCTTGGGGAACCCCTCATGTGACTTCTGTCTGCTTTGATGAAAAATTACCTATTGATACAGAAAAGTCTCTGTTCTTTAAGACTTGAGCCAGTCGTTTTAGTGGGTCGGAGCGTCCAGCTCTCCAGTCGCTCCAGTAAAATATTACAATCACCGGCGTTAAACGCTGCACTGAGGTCCAATAATACCAGAACTTTGGTTCTCCTCTTGTCTACATCTATGCAGTTGTTTATCTGTATAAATATTGCAGGGAATGTCTCACCTGATGTTCGCCTCCGCAGCAGGAGACGAAGCGATGGTCCAGATGCTGATCGAGGCCGGAGCTCAGCTGAACCTGCAGGTAACGGCACACCGACCCGGTTTGTTCTGGGTTCATTTTCACCATTTCTGTGTCTGCTCATGTTCTCACTAAAACCAGGAAGATGGAGCTCATCACACCAGTTTTAAAGTCCCTACACTGGTTCCCTGTAGCTCAGAGAACAGACTTTAAAATACTGTTAGTTTATAAATCACTGAACGGTTTAGCACCACAATACATTAAAGACCTGCTGATGTATCAACCTTCCAGACCCCTCAGGTTCTGGTTCTGGTCTGCATCCCGAACCAGAACCAAATGAGGAGAAGCAGCATTCAGCTTCTATGCAACACAAATCTGGAACAAACTTTCAGAAAACTGTAAAACAGCTGAAACACTGAGAGCCTTTACATCTCGACTAAAAGCCCACCTGGTTAGAGTTTATTTGAAACGTGATCAGTTACGAATTTAATGATGGCATTGACTTAATGTAATGTTTTGATTGTTGAGCCTATGTTGCATGACTTTGTGTTTTTGTGTTTGTTATGATGTAAAGCACTTTGAAATGTCTTGCTGCTGAAATGTGCTGTACAAATAAAATGTGATTTGATTTAAACATGATTTCATCATTTCCAGGTTCCCAGCTGCTCTGTTCATCCCGGCAGCAGACACCAGGTGGCGCTGACGTTTGCTGTGCTGCATGGTCACCTCTGTGTGGTTCAGGTGAATTTTTTGCTTCTTTAGAGGAACGCCTCTAACTCAGGCTGATCCACCTTTACATCAGGGGTCTCAAACTCAGTTCACCCGGGAGCCGCTGGAGGCAGAGCCTGGGTGAGGCTGGGCCGCATAAAGGATTCCACAAAAACATTTAAAAATATCCTCAAATTTCATCAACATTTAATTATTTCTCCAACACATGAACTGCGGGTGACAAAGTTTAGTTTATTCCACTTGGCGTCGCTCTTGTTCCACGTTTCATAGAAATCTTTAGCCACGTATGGAGAACGTCTCGACGCGTGACGTCATTACCGCTTCTACTTGTCACACAGCGCCGCGGATGACGAGCAGCAGATGACGTCTCCTTTCTCTGCGTTTGATCCTGGCATTTGGTAATGGTAGAAAGTACCGGAATGGCGACTGTAGGGAAGGGAAACTGGTACCGGACCGGTCCATCATCCGCTGTTGTTACAGGCGCAGTGTGCATGAAGTCAGTGTAGCTTAGCGTAGCACCGAATGTCAGCCATGAGAGGAACGGCGGGCCGGACCCCCTCCAGAGGCCCCTCACCCTGTTACTGTCTTATCACGGTGGGGCCACCAGACATCGTCCTGCGGAGAATGAGACTCTGATTTAAAGGATTCCTCTGTATGACGGTGTTCAACAGCTTGGTTTTGTTGATCACTTTAAGTGAACTTGCCAGGATGAAGCAGTTTGATGGTGTCAGTCTCTGTTTGTCTCTGGCAGCAGCTGCTGGAGGCCGGTCAGATGTTGAAGGTGGCGCCTCCTGCTGGCCGGACAGCAGAGCTGCAGCTGCATCAGGTCTCTTCCTGCTGCAGAGCCACTCTGTCTGTTTCTTCCTGTTTCTCTGTTTTCCTCCAGTTTCCAGGAGTTAAGTAGTGTTTTCTCCTCCTAAGGAACTATGAGATGGTCAGCTTGCTGCTGACACACGGAGCTGACCCTCTGCTCAGTCTGCACCCCAGGACCGCGCTGACGCCCCCTCTGTTTGAGGACATGAACTGCTTCAGCTGCGCTGCGGCTCATGAACAGGTTCCTGCTGGCTCCATCTGGACTCGTCTCTGGTCGCTGAACGCCTCCATGACTCGTTTCCTTCTGCAGGAGCATCGTGAGGAGACTCCTGCTTCATCTGCCACACAGGAAGGAGGACATCCTGTCTCTGGAGGAGATCCCGTCTCTGGAGGAGATCCCGTCTCTGGAGGACATCCCGTCTCTGGAGGAGATCCCGTCTCTGGAGGAGATCCCGTCTCTGGAGGAGATCCCGTCTCTGGAGGAGATCCCGTCTCTGGAGGAGATCCCGTCTCTGGAGGACATCCCGTCTCTGGAGGACATCCTGGCTGAAGGAGTGGAGGACACTGACGGTCCAACCTGTCCACCAGCAGCGGACTCCCACAGCATTGTACCGCCACTGTCCAGAGCCCGGACACCTGGACGTTACCATGGATCTCAGAGAGACGGGTGAGCCAAAGATCTACATTTATTACCAATAATCATCCATAGCTTTGATAGAATCAGTGATCATGAAGAATAAAGTAAAATTGTTCTGATTGGGGTTTTTACTCTCATGTCTCTCTTAGAGACCCAGCCGTCCATTTTTAACTCAGCAGGAAGTTTGAGCAAATTGAAATCATGCTTAGATTTGGTCACAACGTAACGTCCAGCTTAACACCGTTCTGACAGACACAAGTTAACAGTAAAGTTACGTCTCTGTTTTTCTTTTTTCTTTTTTTTTTTTTTTGCTGTTCAGCAAACCACAGAGTGATGAAAATACAAAATAAAAATAAATTGAGACAAGGAAATATAATAAAAATGTTAAAAAAAATATCTTTATGTGTCTATTTTTCAAACTGGAAACAAACACAAATGTATTAAGTACATAATTAAATAAATGTCAATAAAAAAAATATTTTATTAATTATGATTGATGTCAGCAGACATCTCTCCATCTATAAATGGATTTATTCATTTTGAGTTACAAAATAATAGTAATAATTTCTCACAGTCAATAAAATGTCTTTATTTTTTAATTTAATGCTCGCACCAACCAGCAGGGGGCAGCATCTGCTCTCTGTTCAATGACGTCACTCCTGTCCAGACGTCAAGTCTCTGCTGAACACATTATTAAAACTACTTTCTAATAACAAATAATATGTGTGGAAACTTATAATAATTGGAAAAATTCATATTTTCAGATGTTTTGATAGAAAAAGATGCATTGATGAGTAAAAGAATAAAGAATATTTTAGTACTCTGGATTATTTTAGGATTAATCGAGTATTCGGATCGCTCTCACTCAGCGCTCTGAAACGCCGTAAAGTTCCACGTCGGGCTGCTAGCGCGCAGCAGCAAGTGACAGCTGCCACAAATAATGACCCGGGCGGAAAAGGTGTGCTAAACAATAAACTAACGAAGCTTAGAGCAGATTCATTTTCCTCAGGAATTTTAATAACCTCGGTATTCGAATCATTTGAGGAATCGTTACAGCCCTAAAATGTTTCTTCTCCAGCTCAAAGGGAAACCCGTCCAGCCCTTCCTGGTTATAACGTGTTGTGCAGTGAGGCGGTTTCTAACAGTGAGGAACGTT
>NW_015114724.1:40936-42675 GCF_001443285.1 Poecilia latipinna | reverse complement strand
TGCAGTGAGGCGGTTTCTAACAGTGAGGAACGTTTTGCTCTGACCAGGTGTCCGCTGGACGCTGCACACCTGGCTGGAGTCGCTCCCGGCAGCAGGTCAGAGGTCACGGTCCCCTCCATGGACGACAGCTGCTCTCCTCAGTGGTTCCCTTCCTGTTCAGGAGGCTGGAGGCAGCAGGATAATCCAGCAGATCGGATTAAAATGAGGAAGGTTCAGCTGCAGCTGGGACATTAATCCATCAGATTTTTGGTTTTTGAAGACAGAAGTTCTGGAAAATCTGAATTTTTTTCACCAATACTTTCTTTGGGTTTCAATAGTTCAGAGTGAAGTCAGCACACGAGGCGGCCATCTTGTTTTACAGCTTCAGCTCAACTCTGCAACAGGGCCAGGCTATGGTTTTCTTTGATTTTGTTCTTTTAATTTTGAGAATAAAACCGTAATATTCATATAATGAAGTCATTTTATGAGATCTCAGAAAAATAAAAAAATTAAAATGAGGAATGTTCCACATCTTGTGAAGTTATTCTTTATTATCAGTGCTATAAATAATGAAATATCTCATCTTTTAACACATCAGCATCAAATGACCTCCAGCAGCAGGAGGATTTGAAACGACTGACAGGTCAGATTTTAAAACCTGTAAAATTGTCTTTTTTCTGCTATTATTAAACAACAGTTATTGTAGAATGGCCCAATACTCTGTTGAACAATTCACAAAAACACTGATTGAAATAAAAGCCACATTTTTATTATTTTTCTTTAACAAAAGGAAGAAAAAAACATTTTATTTTAAACCAAACAGCTCAGCTCCTTCCAGCTCGTTTGAAGATCAATACATTGTTCCTGCAGATCAGATCAACTGAATTTTATTGAACTATTTAGTTTCATTTCACTTCTTTGATGTCAAATCTAAACTGATCTAAAATCATTTTTGCAGTTTGTTAAATCTAAAATCTTTCTGGTTTCCTCGTTTCTCTGCAGGACTCCGTGGCGACGCAGCGGCTGCTTTCTCACTGCTACGGCGATTCTTCGGTTCCCGGTGTTGGACGTCGTTCTGTCCACGCAGCTCGGTATCCGCCCTCCCTCACTGTTGCCATGGATACAGATGTTTACCCTCTGATCCGACGCGTTACTGTCCGCCTGCTCCGTCTCCATCAGACGCCCGCTTCCTGAACAGCGAGGAAATCTCTGACGTGGTTCATGGTGGAAGGACGACCGTTCTTCGCCCACCAGGTTCTGATCATGTCCACCTCTGAAAGGTCCGTCCGCCTTCTGGTTCTGGATCACAAACACGACGTATTCTGACCCGGTTTTAGGAAACGTATCGCTCCTTTTGGTCCCGTCAGGTTCTGGCAGATCCTTGGTGATTCTTCAGATGACGTCATCCACATCAGTCACATGACCCTCAGCACCTTCCAGGTGGGAACGGGCCTCTGGTCTCTGGGAACCGGGTCGGGACCGGGTTTGTCTGGTGCTGATGGAGGCGGTTTGTTCCTGTGTTCATACAGACGATGATGAGATCTTTGCACTGCGGAGGAACTGAAGGGCTGCAGAAGGTTGGTTGGGTTTTCTACTGGATTTACGTCTGGAAAAATTTATAGGTTCTGATTTTATAGGTTCTGATTCTAAAGGTTCTGATTTTATAGGTTCTGATTCTAAAGGTTCTGATTTTATAGGTTCTGATTCTAAAGGTTCTGATTCTAAAGGTTCTGATTCTAAAGGTTCTGATTTTATAGGTT
>NW_015114724.1:18342-37005 GCF_001443285.1 Poecilia latipinna | reverse complement strand
GTTCTGATTTTATAGGTTCTGATTCTAAACGTTCTGATTCTAAAGGTTCTGATTCTAAAGGTTCTGATTCTAAAGGTTCTGATTTTAAAGGTTCTGATTTTAAAGGTTCTGATTCTAAAGGTTCTGATTTTATAGGTTTTGATTCTAAAGGTTCTGATTTTATAGGTTTTGATTCTAAAGGTTCTGATTCTAAAGGTTTTGATTTTATAGGTTCTGATTTTAAAGGTTCTGATTCTAAAGGTTCTGATTTTATAGGTTCTGATTTTATAGGTTCTGATTTTATAGGTTCTGATTCTAAAGGTTCTGATTCTAAAGGTTCTGATTCTAAAGGTTCTGATTCTAAAGGTTCTGATTCTAAAGGTTCTGATTCTAAAGGGCTGCGTTCACAGCAGATTGTTTCTGCATGGTTGTTCATAGTTAAATGTGACCGTAATGAAACGTTTGAGCGGTTTACGGCCCGCGTGTGCAGAAGCCGCCACAGACTTGGTTTATGGCAGTAAAGATGGCCGCCGTCTCTGGATGGACTTTACAGTTGAGAGCCGACAGCAGGTCATCAGATGAAGGAAGCTGATGAACATAAAGTCCAGCTAACAGAAAGTCTCGGTGTTTTCTCGTCTTTGCTATTTTGAAAAGGAGTTGGAAGAATGAAAGCTCTGCCATCACGTCTGAATAAACCTGAATATTTTCCAGATGAACTCTGACTCATCTGGATTTGGCTGATTTTAAATGTTTTGTGCTGCAGCTGCTGCAGACCGCTGGCCTCCAGCTCGGCAGCTGCAGCGATGCTGCGAGGCGATGCGGTCCAACACTCTGACTGCAGACAACGCTGTGAGCGTCTACCGGGTCGCCAAGGTACCGAAACACGAGTTCGACCCTCCAGAACCGGAGCAGAATGTTCTGAAGCTGACTGGATGAGGCGTTTTTATTTCTGGACCTCTGAGTGAAACGTGTCATTCTCTCTGAACCCGTTCCTATGGATCCGGTTCTGGTTTTCCCTGCGTCTCTGCAGCGGCTGAGCTCTGCCGGTTCTGTGAGGGATTCTTCCTGCAGAATCTGGACCGGCTGCCGGACAGAGAGGACTTCCACTGCCTGTTGCTAGGGAGCGCCGTCTGGGTCGGGACGGGACCAGAACCCGGACCTCCTGCCGGTCCTGAGGAGCCTGGCGGAGGCGCTGATCCACAGACTGTCTGACCTGCACGCTGCATGTCGAGGGTAGAAGTTCTGACCGATCGTTTCTGGTTGGTACCACAAACAAACATCTGGTTCTACGTTTCACTTCTGCATTCAGGCTGAGCAGGTTCTGATCCGTAAAATATTTACAAGAACAGAAACCCGGTTAAACCTCCAGCCGTCCTCTGAGGTACTTTCTTTTTAAACTGTTTCCTTCCACTTATAACTTCTAAACATTTTAATTCACACCTTTATTTTTAATTGACGTTGTTCCTTTTCATGTTGACGGATTAAAACCTGCAGCTGTGATAATTTGCACCAGTTTGAATTTATTGCTTTGTTTAAATTCAAAGCAATGAACTTTCACTTTAAAGTTAATTATCTTTTAACTTTAAATAATCTGAATTATCATCTTTCATAAAAGACGACCCAGCTGGTTATTAGTTTTACTTTTACACAAACGCAGATTAATCAAACTACTACATAATATTAACACTTTAAATGTTCAGATTAATCAGATCCGTTAACGTTGATAATCCCAGTTATTAGAAATAATTTCCCATCGTGCTGTTTTCAGTTAAAACGTAATATTTCTGAATAAATAAACCTCATGAAGTGTGAAACCTGCCAAAGTCAACAGATTTATTCCTTTAGCACTGAATTTGTTCACAGTAACATCACAAGGGAATACGCTGCCAGTGGTTCTCCTGCTCCGAGTCCGTTCAGTGTGCTCTGGATTCCCGCAGTAGAAAAAGCGAAGATGGGAGGTATTGCTTTAGGTTTCCTCTGAACCGAGTCCGTCTCCGAGAAACATGAGTGGTTAGGATGCTTTGCATGTTTACTGTGTGCTTACAGTAATCAAACGTAAGGGGAGGAAGGAGGCGGCTGGCAAAAGAACAAATTAATATAAAAAATAACAAATCTGAAGGTAAAATGAATGAAAAAGCTCAGATTAAAAAAATGCATAAAAACCTAGACAGAAAAAGGGAACGGGTGAACATTTCAACAGCGACATGCAAAGAAAAGACGAATGCTGAACATGCAAACAACCGTACGAGGTCAAAGGTCAAAGCTAAGAACAGGAATCCCCCTGGTTTTTTAAATAAGCTCGTCAGGAAAACTGCTTATTTACACGATGGATGTTTGAGTCTTCATTGGCCCAACAGAGGGGGTTTCCTCCCAAAGAGGCTAAATCTACATTCTTAAATACAACAAATCAGTTTCAAACATATATTACAAAGTTTCTCTCCTCAAAAAAACAACAAAAACCAAAAAGGGAAAAGAAAATAAATTAAACATGAGAAAAATATCTTTAAATAATCAATTTCAGGAACATTCTCTACATCTTTGATATAAATAACTGATAAATAGCGCATGAAAAATGCATTCAAATAGAAAAATATTCAGAGCAGTTCAGTATCGTCTGAAACCTGCAGATAATACAAAAAATAACCTGAATAACAAAATGTAAAAAAATCACTTTAATGTAACTGAAGTGCTGTCGAAAGTGCAACATAACAGAAAGATGATTTACTAACAACGTGGTCACACCAGAACCGGTCAAAACCAAAATAAATTAAATACTGAAAAAATAATTAAACTGTATGAAGACGTCTTAGAGCTGTAATCTGCTAAACCAACAGCAGAGGGCGCCAGCTGCAAAAAATAATGTATTTTAAACAGAAAACATGAGAACAATATTCCACCTGGTGCATTTATGTATGTAGTGTCAAACAGGGCCCAGAAGGTGGCGCTAGCATCAAGGATGTGTTCACTGCAGCTTAATGTGTCTCTAAAGGTAAGCCTTAAGTCTATGCCAGATAAATCAAGTTTTTAAAAAATCTTTGACATTTTCATTTCTCTTCTATAATCAGTAAAATCATTGTTTGTAAATAAAGAAGAAGAAAAGTTTTTCAGATTTATGCTGCAGTAACTATCGGTCGTAAACAAACGACAGGCTGTCCTTAGCATGTGACTGAGCGGCGACGGCTATGCTAACGATAGCTATGCTAACGATAGCTATGCTAATGATAGCTATGCTAACGACAGCCACTTGAAGTACTGAAGATGAGCTAAAGTGGGTAAATGTTAACTTTGCATCCAACAAATTCATTTTAAGTTTCTGCATCTCATCAGACTTAGAGAAGTTAAACTGTAGAAATAAATGAGGATTAGGAGAAAGATCGCACAGAAATGAATGTCAGGCTGTCAGTTAGCTAACGGATCAAACCCTGTCTGGTGTGACCACACCTGAACTTAAATACAAATCAACTGAAAACCTAATGTCACAACACAGATCAACTGGCCTGTACAACAGAAGAGATCATTCATCTTTAGAACATCACAGAACCTCCTGTGCTGTCCTGGTTCCCCAGAATCAGTCACAAAAACTCAACGTTAAAAAGAAAGCAGAGTCCGTCCCTCCGTCCGCCACCGATTCAAGTCAGGAAATCCCATAAAGGAGTCAGGTTTGTAGTTTTTTGTATGTACATGTGGGGAAAACTGGAAGAAAAAGGATGAAGAGGAGGACAAACATCACTGTCTTAAGGCCTTTTTTCCTTTTTAAACTCTTCTGAGATGGTCTGCGTTTGGTAATGTTGGGCGAATCAAAAAGGGATGCTCCGCCTTCCCTCAGCGTCGGGCTCGGTTCGGCGGCGGCGGCGGGCTGCAGCTGAGGAGCCGTCGAGGTTAATAGCTATTATGGATGATCCCTGGTGGCAGAGACAAGTCAAGCCATCACACATGTGAGGAGGACACAGAGGGACACAAGGAGGGACAGCAAAGCTACATTTGCTACTAGTTCTTAAAATACTGATTGACTTTTAAACTGAGCCATTCCCATTATACAGTACAAAATTTATAGGCAAAAAGTAGATTTTTTTTTTTAACTTGGGGCTAAAGGGCAAAGTTAGCAGCTCTCTGCTTCTTAATGACCTGATTCCTGCTTCTCATCTAGTCATGCACAGCTACTGCTCCTTAAGGGTGCTCCTGTGTCCTGCTGCTGGCGGCCATCTTTGTTTTGTCTTTGCCTGGGGGGCATTTAGAGTCATTGGGCGGGGTCTGGCTGGGCCTGCTGCCGGGGGCATGCTTGGTGGGGGAGCTAGTCGAGGTAGGGGCGCCTGGGGAGTGCGACGCCTGGATGTTCTTCTCGTCTGAAAAAAGCTGTTTAATTACGTCAAAGAAGTTACTCAACGGGCTGCCTACACAGACGGGAAGAAAAGAAAAGAAAAACAAAAAGAGAGAGAGAACAAACAACAGATGAGCAATGGGGTCAACATGAGGAGAAGAAGAGGAGGTGATGAGATGAGGAGTGGAGCAGGAGAAAAGGAGACCGACACCTCGGCCGGGAAACGGTTTACAGTGGAGCCGATTTAAACCGTCACATGTATGCAAGGATTACTCAGCAGATACCAGAGGTATGTCATGAAACATCAGGCGGTTGCTGAAGCATCCTACAGTTAGTGAAGGTCTCCAGACACACTGGCTCTCTCTGGAGGTTGACGGTGTTCCTTTCAGGTTAGCATGAGAACCAGCTGGTACTTCGATCTCTAGCGATGTTTTCCCTTCTGATTGTCCTGCGGACGCGGTTTTACTGGGAACCCAGGTTGGATCATCTGCTCATCTCCAGCTGTTGTGGTTCTCTTTCCCAAACCAACCTGTTCCCCTCCTGGCCTGTGGGGGCGCTGCACTAAGAACCACTGAAGTAAACGACGCTAAAACCTCTGATGAACACACTGAGCACAACTTCCTTCTTCACCAAATGGAAACAAAAATGAAGTGGCATCAGATTTCATCCGACTGCGCGTTCCCTCCTGCCCAAATGCATCAAACTTTCCAGACAAACGAGTTTTTAAAGCGGACTGAACAGAGCTGGTGTGGATGCTGGAACTAAATGTGGCTAAAAGTCAACTGGAAGAAACCCAAAGAGCTGATTCTTTTCTAGTCAGTGAATGCACCATACAACAGGCTGTGCTAACTGTAACACTCTTCAGTGTGGAAGTTGTTATGAAGTCAGAGGAAGATGCTTGAATCTGGTGTTTGAAGCAGCAACACCAAATCATGTTGCTTTACCTGAAATCTGACTGGTGGATCTGAATCTGATGACCTTCACTCACTGACTGTTGGATGCTCTGGTGACCGCCTGTGATATAAATACTGACCTCTGGTGCCAGTTCCAGTTTGCCCTTATAAAGCAAAGCCTTTGCATCCCCATCACTGGTTTACATTTGGACAAAATGATGATCGGTTTTAGTTCTTATGGTTCTGTCGTAGTTTATTCAGATTTAACTTCAGTCTCAGTTTCTCCTGCGTGATGAAGGCCCAAAAAAGCACTGGAAGACATTTCATCATGTTAGTCAGAACCAGAGATTCTGCAAAGGAGCTCCTACTTAATCTATCATATAACCAACTTTATGTCTTAAAATGTGCTTTTAAATTAAAACAGATGCAGCCTTTTTCTGAAGGTAGATAAAACTAAAATCAATTAGACGGACAATAACTGATGTGAATAACAGATTTTATCAACAACAAATATAAATGAATGAAACTAGTCCAGTGTTCATCCAGCTGTGATGTCTTATAGCTTTTAGCTCATAATAGATAAAACCTGAATTACAAATGTAAAAACGGTAAAATGTCACAGTGGTTAAAGTTAAAATCAAAGTCCACAGTTAGCTAGTAGCTACTATCTAAAGCTACGTTGTTGCATGACTGGAAAACTGAAAATGGTCCAAAAATCACAGTAATAGCTGCTGGTATTCATGGCCAACGTGTGGTACTGAAAATGTTTATCGGCCATAAAATCAATATTAATGAATCACAATGTCAGCCTAAGTTTTCCTATCGATCCGTTAACTAGCGTCTTCCAAAACCCGTTTTGAACCCAACATCATCGTCAACATCCATCACAGAACTCACAAAAGTGCATCCATTAGTTTGAACAGATATTGTTAATAATCAGTCAATAATAATCATGCAACAATAAAACAAACATCACACATTACTGCCAGAGTTAGTGCAGAACAGTGTTTGGGATCTGATGGTTTTTGGTTGTAATAAATGTGCCGTCGTCATGGCAACTTACCATTTCTCCTCCCCAACATCACATTTTTACATCAGTGTTGGTATTTAGTGCCAGTGATTTTTATTTTCTTGGTTCTAGAACGGTTTTGTGGAACGACAGCCGACCCACAGTGAGGTGAAACCAGCCGAGGTCCAGACAGAACCACATTCATCTTATCACATCATTTCTCCTGCACGGTCACAGGAAAATCAAAAATATCCACGCGAAGCAGAAATTATTCATCTGGGATGAAACACAAACTTTAAAATATCAGATTTATTTTTCATCATTATTTACTTTATTAAATTATTGAAAACTTTTTTTTTTCCTTTTAGATTTTTACAGTTTTTAGCAAAACTATTTACAGATCTAATGCCATATTTTTAAGGGTTTAATGTATATTAACATTTTCTGCTTGCAGTTAGTTTTTTTTAAACTGAACAGAAATGCATGAAAACTTTTTAAATAAGCCAGTGAACGTATTTAAAAAATGTAAATTTATATTTAAATACAGTTCTATACATTTAAAATCCATTATGCTGATGCACAAGATCAGAAAAAAGTTGTGCCTTTAATTTAGTTTGTTCTTAGAATAACTTGAAAATATCTAAATCTCTTATTTCTTTAAATACTTTAGATTTTTTTTCATTAAAACAAAATTTGATCTCAAATTGTCTGCTGTAAAAAACACATTTAAACACAAATGACCCGTTAAGATGAACTTTCATGACTCTGTCAAACAGGTGTTAGTTCGGACTGGTGGTGCAGGTGACAAGCCGCAGAAAGTTTGCTGTGACGTGTTAGAAGCCAGAAGTGGATCCAGTTTAACCAGAGCTCCCAGTCCGTTTGGGTCTTACCGCGTTTGGAGGATTTACTGGCTGAGCGCTGGGAGGCGTCTGGGAGGAGAGGACAGAGACGCAGCACTTCATCACCGGAAGCACAAACATCCACCACAAACCTCCAGAGACGCCGACGCTCGCCTCGTTTCCTCTACAGCTAAATCACAGATTAATAACGGCCAGTTGACCGTTAAAAACCCGACTAAACTTAAACATTTCCGTTTCTGAGACTGAAAGAACGTCTCTGCCCCGACAAGACACAGAAAATATGATGAAATACTAAAGTGTTAGCAGCTGATATCTGTAGCTGCTTCCAGCAAACGATCAGTTTAGTCGTAAGACTCAGGATGAAACTCAACCAGACGTAGAAAATATTGTAGAAACTGTTTTCTCTGATTCATCAGCAGTTTGTTTTGCTAAACTGCATGAGCTTAGGAAACGTATTTATGTCTATCGTTTGTTCAAATGTTGAAACACGTCAGTTTACACAATAAATGGTGAATTACAAGAGAAAACTTAAAGAAATTATTTCCTAGATAAAAAGTAGAACTCTGTTTTAGGAGAATCTGTTGGTCGTTTCTCAGGGACAGGAAAAAGTTCAGGTTCTGTAATTTAACTCCCAGATTCCTCAGACTAAACTACAACAAACTGAACAAATCAAGGCCACCAAAGATTAAAAACTGATTTAAGAGAGAAAAGAATCAACAAACCTTCAAATCTAGAAGCTAAATGAATGTAACTTGATGCCTTTTATGGAGAATCTGCAAAAACTTTTCCTGAAAATCAGAGACATCCTGTGATTTAAGAACATGAAGGAGCAGCAAAAGCAAATGAGGTGGATTAGCAGTGCCCGGAAATCGAGATGTTAGCATATCATGACAGTCTTCAGTCAGAGGTCTCTTCAGATTCACTGGAAGACTGACTGCTACTGGAGATCCTTCCTGCCACTGCATTAACCACCACAACGCCTCTGGAGATACTCAGACGATCAGTTAAGACTTTTAATTTCCCTTTTAAAGTCCAGAAATAATCTGACAGGAAATCTGGGCTGCGGATCAGAGATGTTCTCACAATCTGACAGATTAGAAGAACTTCCGCTCAGATGTTTGATGCTGATCTCAGGAAGTATTTCGTTTCTGTTTTCCTCCTGCAGATGTTTGATGGATTAATTCTACAGGATAAAAATCACATTAAAGGTTCTGAAATTATTTCACTGCAAAAACACAAAATCTTACCAAGTATTTTTGTCTAGTTTCTATTGCACAAATCTTAGAACCCTGGAATTAAGACAAAACTGACTGACAAGCAACTTTTCTGCAAGAATCGAGTTAGTTTTAAGTCAATAACTTCTTAATATTTATTAAAAGTTTACTAGTTTCACTCTCAGATTTTCACTTATAATTTTATTTCCATATTATAAGTGAAAAAAATCTGCCAGTGGCTCTAGTTCTTTAAAAATCAATTTTAAGGTGAAAAACTAGTTTTGTCTTATTTCAGGAGGAAACCAGAACAAAATACTTGGTAATATTTTGTGTTTTTACAGTGTCTATTTCTTACAGAGTGTGAGAACTTCTGAATGTTAAAATGTGATGATGATGATGATGATGATGTTTTCTCCAAACCTTTTGAACTTTGACCTCTAGACGCTGACGTGGAATGAAGGGGTTAACATTCGGTTTCTTAAACCGACAGAAGGTCATCAGGTCACATGAGGACAGCTGGACATGCAGGTTCCTTCTTAATGGACCAAGATGGCGGCTCATCCAGAACCAGAAAACACAAACCCAGACCAGGCCAGGAGCCCGGTTCGATCCGGTTCTGATCGGTCCGGTCCGGCCGTGTCTGGGTTTGGGTTTCCATGGAGTATGCTGGTGGTTCAGTCCATCCAGGAGGGTTTGGAGTGAAGCAGTGCATGATGGGAAGCAGGGCGGCGTGGAGGAGCGATGGGTTCTGATAACGGATCCCCAGCTTGTAGCTGCTGCTCTTCACCACAAGAGGGAGCCGTTACCAAGCCAACAACCACAGTGAGGACATGAAGAAAGGGACAGACAGACACCTGGAGGACACAGTCACGCTTTCTTCCCTTCAGTGCGTCTTTCTGATCAGAACCAGAACCGGGTCGGCCGGCTTTCTGCTGAGCGCAGCGCTGAGAGAGACCCCTGCTGTCCGGAGGCTGAACTACGCCTGCTGAGCGTCCAGAAACGCCGCCGGCTTACTGCGGAGCCGCACAGGATGGCGAGCGCGCCATGGGATGGGGCGAGGCGGGGGAGCATGCACGGGGACATGGGGAGTGCTAAAGCGGTGCCGAGCCGAGCCGATCCGAGCCGAGGTGCTGTGGATGAGGAAGAGGAGGAGGAGGAAGAGCTGGACTTACCGGATATCTGCGGCTGGATGCCCGGCTGGTCGTTGGAGCTGAGCAGCTGCGCCTGGATGGTTTCCACCACGCGCTTGAAACGCCGACTTGGACCTGACAGGAAGAACAAACATAAACGAGATATTTAAATCATTTAAATCTGATTCAGACAATGATTCTCTAAAGCTAATCCAGTCCAACCATCCGTCTTCAAACGTTAAACTCAGTAACAAACTGCGTCTCCTTTACAAATGTACAAAACTTTGTCAATATTCTACACAAAAACTCCCACTATATTCCAATTGAAAACACAATTAAAATCACATGACCCTCCACTTCCTGTCGTCGTCTTTGTGGTTTTTGCCAGTGGCAACATGTTGATCATGTGATGCACAAAAGTGTTTTCACTGTGATTTCAATGAGGACAAAAAAATAAATCACCTCATGTTAACCCCAAAGCTACGTATCAGACAAATTTATTTTTTCAAAATTGGTGAATTTCCATTAAGCAAATTTACTAAAACATCAAATTGTTGTCAATGGAAACACAGTTATTGATTACAAGAATTATGTAGCAAATAGTTACAGTTTTACTTTATTATTATTATTTATTTATTTACTTGAGTAACTTTTTGGAAAAAATATTTTGATTTATTTTAACTGCTGTTCCTCAGAGTAACTTCACTGAATGAAGAACAAACGTTTAAAACACAGACAGCTGCAGTTTGTTTTAGATTGAAAAAACTAATTGGTCCATTTTTTTCTCTTGACTGATTTTGTAATCATTTCATTTTGGTCTTTAAAATACCAACATTTCCACCTGAGTGATGATGTGATGTAAAATATTCAACCAATGTTTTGATCAGCACTTTGAGTCGCTTTTTACCAAATCATTTCTATTTGAGTAAAAATATGTTGATGTAGTTCTACTCGAGTGTAAGTGTGGTGCCTGTGGTGATTGCTAACCTGTGCTGTGTGTGTGTGTGTGTGTGTGTGTGTGTGTGTGTGTGTGTGTGTGTTCACCTGACAGCAGGGTGAAGGTGACGGAGTAGATGCCGTTCTCCTTGGTGGCGCCGCTGCTCTCCGTGTAGGTGATGTCCACCTGGAACTTGACCGGCTTCTGGAAAACCGTGGGACCGGCCGTGGATTTGTACTCGGCCCTGAAGCTGGTCTGAGAAATGACGCTGTGGCTCAGGCTGGGGATCTGGACACACACACACACACACACACACAGAGCGGCGGCGTGACGGATGGGGCGTTGCGCAGCGTCAGCGTCTGGCCGACCAGACACTCAATCTGAAACTCGCTTCAGGTTCAGATCAGATCAAACGTTTTGCTTCCAGTGAGAAATAAAAACTTTTTTCTTTAGGCGCAAACAGGAAGCTGACATCAGATAACCTGAATACATTTTAAAAATGATTAAATTATATTTATTAAGGAGAAGAAAAATGATCCAAACAACCTAAAAATAATATCAATAATATTATATATAATAATAAATAATATTTCCTGAAAATGTCTGGAGGAGTCTTTCCAGCATGAACTTCCTGTTTAAGGTCAGATTTAATCCAGACTTTGACTAGGCCGATCTGAATGTTGCTTGCTGCTTCTCCCTTCATAAACTTCTGGCTCCATCATTTTCAGCAGCAGAGGAACGGTTTCCGCCGAGCAGCGTGGAGAAATGGGAGCACTGAACAGGAAAGTTTCTGTTTCATACGACCAGCACGTTAAATACTGGCTGCAGTTTGACTTCCTGCCACTAGGTGTCCCCAGTTCATTCACAGTCAGCCTTTAATATCCTAGTTTAAAGCAGAATCTGACTTTGAGAATCTTTGCCTTCTGTATTTATGGTTCTGTGACTAGTTATAGTTTTTATTTACATGTTTTTATTAAAATATTTATTTAAAAAAATTCCAGAAATGTTTTTTACTCCAAACTTTTCCGCCTGAGGATCTGATCAGAACCTGAAGATGAGCAGCTAGTTTCCTCTCTCCTGTCAGCAGATCGGGCTTTGACTGTTCCACTCACAGACAGGAAGGCGTGAACGATGTCGGCCTTGATGGAGCTCAGAGGTTTGTCCCGGATCACGATGAAGATCTGCTCCTCTTTCTCCAGGTTGATGAAGTTCCCAAACCACGACTTCTTAGCCAGCCTGCAGGGACCAATCAGGAGTCACCAAAACAAAAACATCGTTCAGGTGTCACACGAACAACATGCTGGAAAACCTGGAAACTCCTGGAAAATCCTTAAAGCTGCATGAATTTGACTTTGTGTGGTAAACCTGAGGATCCTCAGGAAGCTTCATGAGACAAACAGACGGTTGAATAAATCTTCAGATTAATCTGCTGGGTGACGCCAGCCTTTCTATTTCTGTTAAAGTTATTTATAACGGTGCGACTCTGGAGCAGCAACATGGCGTCAGCTGACTCATCCAGCTGCTTTCCTCCGTCTCTTTCCCACCTTCAGCTTCACTGACTGGTTGAAACGGACGGCAGGAAGAGCTGAACTCACTCTGGAGACGAGTCTGGGGTCAGGCTGGACATGTCCTCCTGGGTGGGAACTGCAGGCAGACAAACATCTGGATCAACTTCTGTTGTCTAATCAGCACATTCAGTTTTCCTACATTCATTAACACAACTATAAGGAACTACTCTGTTGTAAAGTAATAATACTCCCTGACACTCTTCACCTTTCGTCATGCTTGAATCATAACTTATTCATCTGGGAAGCGACGGACCAAACCGCAGCGGAGCTTCATGGTTCATGTTTCGGTGACTGTGTTACAAATACAAACTAAACCTTCAGCTGCTGCAGGTAAAACCGGAGCGCTTTGTTTTTGTGCTGCATTTAGATGAATATCTGTTTGGATGAATTGGATCAGATGAAGTGAAACCGCAGCGTTTTCCCATCATACCTTGCATTTTCCTGCGGTGGAAGCGCGGCGAGCCCAGGAAGCTGTTCTTGATGGAGTTGAGGCGCGTCCTCCAGGGCATCCCGCCGATGGATGGGCTCGGCGGCGGCGTGGGGCTCGGCGTGCCGGCCGGGCTGTCCTTGGGCGTGTGCACCGGCGTGCCCTTCGGGGTGGGGAGGGGACTCCCCCTGGGGGAGGGGTGGGGGGTTACCTGCGTGATGGGGACAGATTTGGCGTTGTGGTCAGGGTGGAGGTGGCGGCGGAGCGGGGACAGGGGGGGCACCGGGGACAGCGGGATGGACAGCTTGGGGGGGACGGTGAGGGGAGGGTGGCGTCTGGTCCGCGGGCTGCTGGGGGCCAGGGGCTGGCTCGCCGTGGACGGCTCGGGTTTGGGGGCGCCGGGGGTCTGGGCCGTGTGGGGCAGCGGGTTGGACCTGGTGGTCTGCAGGGGCTTCTCTGACACTTTGGGCTTGGCGGGGAGGGTCTGCGTGCGGGGGTGCATGAGGGGGGACCCCATCTTTGGCTGGTAGGGTGCGCGGGGCCCCACCCCGTTCAGGTGCGTAGGGCTGCAGTTCGGGGACTGACACAGATCGGGGGACTGGGGCGGGACGAAAAACCGGCGGTGGGGCTGCGGTTGGCCATGCAGCGTGACACGTGACAGCAGCGTCAGCCAATGAGAAAGCCAGAACACCACAGCCCAAAAAGTTCATTCCAATACAGAAGAAAAAAAGATTAAAACAGCCAGAAATGGAACAAAATGGTGGGAGGAGAGGAGCAGGCAGGAGGAGGTGAGAGTGCAAGAAAGAAAGAAAACAGGACATGCTATTAGCAGAGTGATCAGCCAATCAGGAGGCAGCAGTGAAGCATTCATGAAGGGATGCACCGAGTTCAAACCATGTAGTTTTAATCCTCATTTAGCTGAAATCGCTCATCAGTGAGACGTCTTTATCTTCTGGAACGTCGGTGCATCCCTAGCAGCTTGGTGACCCAGCTAACAGGTTTAGCTTAGCCCTCCGCCGGGGAGAACAGCCAGAGAGCATGCTCAGTGCTGACAGGAAGGGATGACTGATCCGATCGGGTCGGATCAGCCAGAACCCACAGAACGCAGTGGACCAAAAACACAAGACCAAGCAGCCACTTCAGAGTGGAGACCATCAGTTAGCATAGTTATCATGCTAACAGTTAGCATGTCACCTTTTTATACTAAATATTGACAATAATGCTAATATCCCACTAAAGGTTAGTTAACATATTGAGTATGTCAGCTATCGCTAGGTTAGCATATTAACCTAAATGCTAGTATTGCAGTTAGCTTATAATTTTTGCTGCTATGTCATTGAGGTGGATTACAGTCGATCCCCACATATTCATTATTTCCATATTTTTTTGTTTAACTGGATTCCAAGTCATTTGCAGACGTTTTCTCCACTGTCTCTGTGTGTTAGTGTTTTAATTATGCTAGTGTGCGCTAAAGCTGAGTGTATTACCAACGCTGACATACAATTACAGTTAGTACATTAATTATATTAATATGGTAATCAGGATCATTTAGTGCTTTATTTATGCTCATACCATTTAATTTTTAAAAAAGGAAACTGATTATGGGTCAGTTAGCATATTTATTTGCATTAAATTACCACTAGCTAACTCAGGTAGCATGTTATTTTGCTAACAATGCTATCAGGGTCAGTTATGATATTAAGATAAATAAACAGCGATCGATTCAGCTATGATAACATCAGTTAAGGTCATCTGGTGCATAGATTTCAAATACAACAGAATTAGAATTTTATTAATTATATTTCCTAATTTATCGCATTATTAAGACTTATCTAATGAGGACAGAACCAAACAGATTCTCTGTCCCTGCAGCGAATCTCTGATGATCGGTTCAGCAGGTCGACACGTATGGAAGAACATCTCTGGATCTGAGATCCAGAATCACTTCATCTGGAGCTCTGTGTGACGCCAGCTGGTCATCATCATCACCATCATCATCACCATCATCATCATCATCATCATCATCATCTCCTCTCACCACAGCTGAAGGACTTCACCATGAAAAGTCCCAACATTCAGGAATCGCTCTGCGTCCCACAGGCTGGATGAAGTCTGAAGTGGCTGCTGATGGCGTTCTGAGGTGGAGGACTGTGTGTGTGTGTGTGTGTGTGTGTGTGTCTCTGTGTCTGTCTGTGTGTCTGTGTGTGTGTGTGTGTGTCTACGTCTCTGTGTGTGCGTTTCTGTGTGTCTGTTGTCTGTGTGTCTCTGTGTGTGTCTCTGTGTCTCTGTTTTTCTCTGTGTCTCTGTGTGTGTGTTTCTGTGTGTCTCTGTGTCTCTGTGTGTGTGTCTCTGTGTGTTTCTGTGTGTCTCTGTGTGTCTCTGTGTGTGTGTTTCTGTGTGTCTCTGTGTGTCTCTGTGTGTGTGTGTGTGTGTGTGCAGCATGCCAGCAGAGCCAGCCAGCTGGGATGAGGGACGGCGGCTCACCCTGGGGCTGCTGAGGGGGCTGGTGGACAGACCGGAGGACGCTCCGCTGATCGACCGCGACCTGAAGCAACAACATCAGGTTAACATTCAGCAGAAACGTCACAGCAACAAAACAGCTTCCATCAAACTTTAGTTCACTCATTTATAAGTTTATAATTAACTTCCTGTTCCACGTTTTTAATTTCTGATCTCAAACCAAACATTTCATATTTAAATCAAAACAACAGTAAATTCCTCCTAATTGACTTTTTGGTCTAGTTATTTGTCAATTTTAAAATTTTGTAATGTAGTTTGTATTTATTGTTCTATACCGTCTGTGCAACAATACACATAAAACCAGTGAAAATACTGGATTAAACATTTTGGGGAGAAAAACTTGTTTACCAGCTGGATATGCTGACATGATGATTAAATCTTATTTTATTCTGATTTATTCCACTTTATTTAATTATGATGACTAAGAGACACTTTCTATGTCACATTATTACGTGTTTTACCAGATGTTTATTAGCACTGAGTAATAAATTACAAATTTACTGATTTTAACATGATTGTAAATGATAAACATTAAGCTTCTCTATATTAATAACAGCAATGAGATTTAAAACTGATTCTGCTTATAAACTATTTCTATATTTAGGTGAGAACAAGGCTTAATGGCCTGCATGACCTTTGACCTTTAAACAAAGTGAATCTGTTTATTCATATTTAAGATCAGCACATACTGAAGTTTGTTTTTCTTCTTGCAGAGAAAATAAAAAAAAACTTCATTTTTACTATTTTTTAAATTTATGTTGGACAATAAAGTCTGGAGTTTTACATTTTATCCTGTTTTTCTCTGTCCTGAATCAAAATGTTTTTATGTTTTTATGTTTAACACCCAGTGACTCAATAAAAGTCGCAGATAGTGATGAAGTGACGTCATGTAATTATGCAGATGTTTTATTGGTTTATTTGATTGATTAAAGTAAACGGAGGAAGTTTGAGCTGCGTCTTGTGGCAGCCGGAGCGTTAACGTCTGAACTGATGGAAACTTGTCAGCATTTTAAACACGCCGACTCGCTTCAAACGTTTTATTCATCAGCGCTGCTGCTTCTTTCTCCTCATCATCAGATTTTCCATTTTTCATTCTCGTCTCATTAACTTTTCATTTTGCCTGTTTTCCGCTCCGACGTCGTCAGAAGGAGGTGGAAACACGGCGAGCTGCTGATGTTTCCTGGCTTCACTGTGGGAAATTACAGCATGGAAGCAGTAAATCATAATTAAACACTCTTGACCTCAAAGGCAGGAACGGTGACAGAAACGTCCAGAAAACAAGAGGAGGCAGAAAAACCAGGTTTACTGAAAAACATTTGAAACTTCATTAAAGGCTGGATTTTATCTGACTGAACGGCTTTTTGATGCTTTTTAAGTTCCAGCATTTATTTTAGCTTTTAGCAAAACAGCTACAATATTCATAAACTAGGATTAAAACTCATTTCAAGCCAACAGTTTGATGCTAAATGTTTACAGTAAAACTGATATTTTATCTCGTT
Source organism: Poecilia latipinna (assembly GCF_001443285.1). Lineage (NCBI taxonomy): Eukaryota > Metazoa > Chordata > Actinopteri > Cyprinodontiformes > Poeciliidae > Poecilia > Poecilia latipinna. The sequence continues at coordinate 20,651 of NW_015114724.1, read as the reverse complement.
TCAGTACACTGTAATAGGATTTATGGTTTTCTATGAAAACATCAACATTTACTCAGATTTCAGCTCAAATTTTCTTGAAAACTGGAACATAAAGTTGTTTTCATCATAAATCACTGCAGACAGAATCAGATCTACCAAACATGTTCTGATCGTTCCTCACACAGACTTGTTCTTCTGATTGGTGAAAAGAGTGATGCTGCGGGCCACACCCCTCCAAATACAGGCGGGAATCACCATAGCAACCAGAAGTTTCCTGTTTCGATCCAGTTTCATCTGGAGCTTCAGGATTCCTTCGTGTTTTTCAGTCTCCAGATGATCATTTTTAAAGTTTAAGTATTTAAACCAACAGATTCTGAATTCATGGCAGGTAATTCTGAAGCCTTCAGACTTTATGTTGTTCTGTTCAGCAGTTTATCGTCTGACTGGCAGGGAGAAACATCAGATTCACTTTCACAGGTGGAGCGTTGCAGCTTTCACTGCTCATAGAGAACAAACACTGAGGAGGATGAATGGGTTAATGGATGAATCCAACATTTATACGCTGGGAATAAAGTCTGGAAATCTAAATATTTTTCAATATGTATCCAGACTTCATAATAACTGAAATCCAGATTTTTAAATCTGGATTTTGCTGTTGATCCTGATCCGGGATCGGCTGATCGGATCACCGCCTGATCCAGCCGGACTCTGGCCACGCCTCCGCCACTTCACATGAGGAGCTCCATTAACATGAAACTCATTACAGGTGACGGCCGTCCAGTCTGAACGCCGGCAGCTCTCCGGATCGCGGCGGCTAAATTAATTCCTGCTGCTGCAACAGGCGTCGTTTCCTCGCGTCGCCCCAATTAGCCGATGACTGAGATAACGGGCTGCTGAGAGCTGTTTGTCCTCCATCTGCATTCCTGCCAATTAATTTATGCTAATCTGCATCCAGGCCCACAAACGACTCGCTGATGGGCCGCAGAAAACATGGCGTCCGACTCCAGCACCATCATTCCTGCTCCTCTCACAGGAAACAAACCAGTCCAGGATTTCACTTCACGGTTTGATTCGTCTGCGTCATCCTCGGCGTCATGCTGACAGAGTTTGAACACTGCAGCAAACTGGAGCCGTTTTAAAAACAAACGCTCAGATCTGAAGGACACAGATTCATGTCAGCCTCTCTGTGGACACAGGTCAGAGCTCGTTGCTTTACTCTGATGGTTTCTCCTCCAGCTCATCTTGTTCTCATTTCTGTCAGATTTTCTGTTTTCTTCTGGGGTTCATTTTCACATTTCCCACTAAAACCCGTTCATCTCTGAGCAGAACCTGCAGGTCGAGGTCAGAGCTCCTTCCTGAACCGCATGGCTGCAGCTGGTTGATCTGGACCGGACCGGTGGAGGTTCTGCGGTTCCATTCCTGATGCTTTGGCTGAGTTACTTTAGATTTTCCCCCATGTCGTCACACAAGCGGAGACTTAAGATGTTGATTTAAAATTCATTCACAGTGAACTCCAGTATTGTGGATTTATTCTTGAAATCTCAAATTTTTACCCAAAATGTTGAGAAACTGAAGCGTCTGAAGGAAATTTCAAAGGTTTTCAGCAGCAGATTATGTTGAATAATTGTCCAAAGACTCATTATAGACTAAATGTTTAATTAGAGTATTTTAATTTGACCCTTTTGGATGTAAAAATATCATTTCTGTTGGATGTGGTTCTGCTCTGTCGATGATCTGAGGCTTCAAACGGTCAGTTGGACATTATTTAGCATTTGAGTGGTTTAAAGTTTTACTGAGTCAGCAGTTATGATTATACACTTTATTAGGACACTTCACTGGAAATCTTAGATTTCTAATTAAGTAAATCTGTTGGGACTCAAAGTTAAAAAAAAGTCACATCTCTGCATTTTGTATTTTTGAATAATTATTGTCAAACACTTCAACAGTTTATTAACCTTTTGGAGTTTGGTTCCCTTTTTTTATCATCTCTTCACAGACGTTTCATTTGGTTTAGAAAAACTGTCTTCAGATTTGAACATTTTCTGCCCCAAAGAAGAAAAACAGTTTCTGCTGCAGCTACGAGCTTCAAGTCTGGGAGGGAAAATAACGGAAAAAACTAAACGAGATGAGGAACGGGGCAGAGCCGTACCTTTCCTCCTTGCTGCAGTTAGCGTTTGTGATATCCAAGCTTTTACTGAAAACAGATTTGCTAAAAAAACAGAAAAAACAAAGAGGCAGGAAGGAAACGAAGAGACAGGAAAGGTGATCACATAAAGGAGGCTGACGATCAGCATGCAGATCAACAGACGACTGCAGAGAAACCAAAACCT
>NW_015114724.1:7547-16471 GCF_001443285.1 Poecilia latipinna | reverse complement strand
TGAGATAACGGGCTGCTGAGAGCTGTTTGTCCTCCATCTGCATTCCTGCCAATTAATTTATGCTAATCTGCATCCAGGCCCACAAACGACTCGCTGATGGGCCGCAGAAAACATGGCGTCCGACTCCAGCACCATCATTCCTGCTCCTCTCACAGGAAACAAACCAGTCCAGGATTTCACTTCACGGTTTGATTCGTCTGCGTCATCCTCGGCGTCATGCTGACAGAGTTTGAACACTGCAGCAAACTGGAGCCGTTTTAAAAACAAACGCTCAGATCTGAAGGACACAGATTCATGTCAGCCTCTCTGTGGACACAGGTCAGAGCTCGTTGCTTTACTCTGATGGTTTCTCCTCCAGCTCATCTTGTTCTCATTTCTGTCAGATTTTCTGTTTTCTTCTGGGGTTCATTTTCACATTTCCCACTAAAACCCGTTCATCTCTGAGCAGAACCTGCAGGTCGAGGTCAGAGCTCCTTCCTGAACCGCATGGCTGCAGCTGGTTGATCTGGACCGGACCGGTGGAGGTTCTGCGGTTCCATTCCTGATGCTTTGGCTGAGTTACTTTAGATTTTCCCCCATGTCGTCACACAAGCGGAGACTTAAGATGTTGATTTAAAATTCATTCACAGTGAACTCCAGTATTGTGGATTTATTCTTGAAATCTCAAATTTTTACCCAAAATGTTGAGAAACTGAAGCGTCTGAAGGAAATTTCAAAGGTTTTCAGCAGCAGATTATGTTGAATAATTGTCCAAAGACTCATTATAGACTAAATGTTTAATTAGAGTATTTTAATTTGACCCTTTTGGATGTAAAAATATCATTTCTGTTGGATGTGGTTCTGCTCTGTCGATGATCTGAGGCTTCAAACGGTCAGTTGGACATTATTTAGCATTTGAGTGGTTTAAAGTTTTACTGAGTCAGCAGTTATGATTATACACTTTATTAGGACACTTCACTGGAAATCTTAGATTTCTAATTAAGTAAATCTGTTGGGACTCAAAGTTAAAAAAAAGTCACATCTCTGCATTTTGTATTTTTGAATAATTATTGTCAAACACTTCAACAGTTTATTAACCTTTTGGAGTTTGGTTCCCTTTTTTTATCATCTCTTCACAGACGTTTCATTTGGTTTAGAAAAACTGTCTTCAGATTTGAACATTTTCTGCCCCAAAGAAGAAAAACAGTTTCTGCTGCAGCTACGAGCTTCAAGTCTGGGAGGGAAAATAACGGAAAAAACTAAACGAGATGAGGAACGGGGCAGAGCCGTACCTTTCCTCCTTGCTGCAGTTAGCGTTTGTGATATCCAAGCTTTTACTGAAAACAGATTTGCTAAAAAAACAGAAAAAACAAAGAGGCAGGAAGGAAACGAAGAGACAGGAAAGGTGATCACATAAAGGAGGCTGACGATCAGCATGCAGATCAACAGACGACTGCAGAGAAACCAAAACCTCTCAAATACTCATGCAGAGGTCAGAGGTCAAACTCCACTAACTGGTTTCCATCCACTCATGATGTCATTTATTGGTTTATTTGAACTTTTCTTTTTCTGTTGGCCTCAAATATTTAAATAAAATCAGGTTGGTGTCCAGACTTTAAACTTGGCCCATCAGATCCCGACCAGTTAGAGGTCCAGTCTTCCAGAACCTCAACTCCAGAACACGCCGTCTCTCAGAACCAGTCTGGAACCAAAGTTCTGTTGGAAAACCCAACTGGGTCCAAGTTTCAACCATCCAGCTGTTGGTTTTAGGTGAATTCATGAGATCCAGAGGACAAAACGGTGGAGTTTTAATCTCAGCAGGCGGATGGAGCGGTTCTGGAGCGGTTCTGGAGCGGTTCTGGAGCGGTTCTGGGTTGGTTCTGGGTTGGTTCTGGAGCGGTTCTGAAGCGGTTCTGAAGCGGTTCTGGGTTGGTTCTGGAGCAGTTCTGGAGCGGTTCTGGGTTGGTTCTGGAGCGGTTCTGGAGTGGTTCTGGAGCGGTTCTGGAGCGGTTCAGATGGGCTCTTTCCCTGCTTCCTCTCAGCTCCATTGTTAGGACGTCTGCTGAATCCTCCCACTGTTAGGCTGACGACACGCCGCTCTTCCTTCCCGTCAGCAGAACGAACGGCTCTGGTTGAGCTTCAGCCTCTAGTTGAGCTTCAGCCTCTGGTTGAGCTTCAGCCTCTGGTTGAGCTTCAGCCTCTGGTTGAGCTTCAGCCTCTGGCTGAGCTTCAGCCTCTGGCTGAGCTTCAGCCTCTGGCTGAGCTTCAGCCTCTGGTTGAGCTTCAGCCTCTGGTTGAGCTTCAGCCTCTAGTTGAGCTTCAGGCTTTGAGTTTCCTTAAACCTTTAGAGTTTTATGGTTCGTTCACACCAGCCTGTCCACTTCGCTTCAACAGAAATGTGGTTCTCTGACCAGCGGAACCGAACTCTGATGCTAACTCTGGTTAGCATCAGGCTGGACTATGGTAATGAGCTTCATCCTGCAGGGATGAATGATTCTGCTGCAGGCGGCAACGAAACGCAGCAACAAAACGCAGCAACGAAACGCAGCAACGAAACGCAGCAACGAAACGCAGCAACGAAACGCAGCAACGAAACGCAGCAACGAAACGCAGCAACGAAACGCAGCAACACGTCTTTAACTGGCACCAGAACGACTGATGGTTTAGAACCTTCCACTGGAGCCGATCCAGTTAAAATGATTGTTCTTCCTGTATTGGTGCTTCCTGGTCTTTCAGATCTGAACATCAGTTTTGTGGTTGTTGTTTTATGTTAAATTTGTGCTTTTATCTTATTGTGTTGTGCGTCACTTTGTCTCTTTGCTTTATCAATAAAACTGGATCCTCATCCTCAGTCCATGTTGACGGTAAACTGGGTTCAGTGTGGACAGAACCGGTCGAGTTCCAGTGGTTTCCAGTTCGGACCTGAGCCTCAGTGGTTCTACTGGAACAAAGCGATGATCTTAGAACCTCAGCAGGAAATCTGGATTTTCCTGCTTGGACTCATAAAAGGTTCAATAAACCAAAATAATGGAGGTTGTTGTCCAGTGGATGGAAACAGGAAGTGGATTCATCCAGGATGAATCAAAAGGATTTTTGTTCATTTAATCTGAAGCTGCTTTCATGCAAACAGAAAAAAATCTGGAGAGTAAAATCACAGAAAAACTCCCAACATGAAACAATTAATCATATTAATGATGATGAATTGTTTGTTTTATAGCGGTCAACTAATTTAGTAATCGATTAATCGTCAGACTCAGAAAAAGGTCATTTGCTCAAAGAACATTTAGAGTAGTAATTAACACAAAGCTAAAAATAATTAAACATTTAACATTTAAGATAAAAATAATTCTGTCTGTAAATCTGCTCTGCCCAGAAATCCTCTGGTTGCATTTTTAGCTTCACCTGGTTAAAAATCCTATGAAGAAATTTACCTACTAAAGCAGGAAACCCTGACCTGACCAGGCCTACAGAGTCCAGATGTCAGCAGGTCAGATGGTCATTTCTATCATCATCATGTTAAAATGTGTCTTTAGCTGCAGATCCATCCTTTGCTATTAATAATCCAACTAAATGAATGCTGTTACTGACAAATGTTGACTTTCTTCTCTAAACTGAATTATTTGCTTATTAGGATCTTTTAATGTACCTATAATTTATAAAGTCTTTTTTCATCTGATTAATCGCCAGAGTAATTGATAATTAAGATAATTGTTCCTTGCAGCCCTAATATGTTGAGGTTTGCATCAGATAGAAATAAACTTCATCGTTATAATTTCAGATCTTGGTAAAATGAAGGAAACGACTCAAACTTCTCAGTTTCTCCTGATTCATCCAGACTTTGAATATTTCTGCCCAGAAACAAACAAACAGCCTCAGAGCTGCAGACGCTTCTGTCCTGCAGGACAGACAGCATGCTCCATGCACGCCTCCTCACACCGGCCCCCGACCCGGACCTGGACCCGGATCTGGATCCAGGTCCAGGTCCGACCCATTCTCCGGCACGCTGGACCAGGACCAAACCCACTGAGACCGGACCGTACGTCACGGACGACACAACGGATCATTTATTAAACTCCAGTTCAGTGAAGCAGAGAGTCGTCATGAACTGTTTAAATACATCGAAATGATCCCAGTGGATCCAAAACGATCCCAGTGGATCCAAAAAGATCCCAGTGGATCCAAAACAATCCCTTAAACATCTGATCGGACCCAGAGACGTGTTGGACCATGCACACCGTGCAGCCGCCGCTGCTCACCTCTGACCGTGGGTTGCCATGTCGATGGCTCGCCGCACCGGGACGGGCGACCCCCCCTCTGTGACGGTCAGAACCTCCATGGACTTCCTCTCTGGTCGCCGCTTGCCGTGGCGGCTCAGCATGGGCGAGTCCACGCGCTTCCTGGGAGGATCTGCTGAGACGGGACGAGAAGATCAACAGTTCAGGACCCAAAGGTTAAAGGTCACCCATTACACTTCCTGGAACAGGTCTATAGGAGATACAAACATGTTCATTACATACAAACATGTAATGAACAGACTGAAATTATTATTAGAGAGATTTCAGTCTGATCAGTTCTGCCCGTCCTGAACTGTTTTATGGGTCTGTCACTTTAAATCCAAATAAGCCCCTACAGGCCACGCCCCCAACTCAACGTTTACACTGTGAAAATGGCTGCAAACAGATGCTCAATTATACAACCGAACATCTTTGAAAAGCAGCAAAAAAAAAAAAAATCCGATTAAGAAACTTTTTTATCCAGTTATTCATCTACTGAAGCACAACCAACCAGAATGGATGAGTCAACAACAAAACGCTTGTCTTTTCTAGCAGCCATTGTACCAGCTGACCAAACATGCTGGAGTTCCTCTTGGGTTGCTAGGTAACGGGCTGGGCTCCGCTGGGTTGCTAGGTAACGACGCAGTTCCCACAGGATGTGATGTTACATGCAGGAGGTTTTTGAAACGGCTCATTTTCCAGACACCAGAAAACATGAACTTATTGCCAAGAAGCAGCTGAGTATTTTTTTAAGTGCTTGTTTTGTTTTTTGAAGCAGTAGAAACACAAATGGAAGTACAAAAAGATGCAAAATGTGACTTTTGCATAACAGGTTCCCTTAAAGTGAATCTGCATCAAGTATGAAGTGAATTATGGTGGAAAAAAACATTTTATTTGTTTCTCGTTATGTCCAGATTTTAATATTCCCCACAATTTTAACCAAAAGCTGAAACAGAAACTTAAACGTTTCCTTTACTCTGGTTGCCTGAACCCAGCAGACGGCTCAGGGAGCAGCAGGGACGTACCGATCTCGTTGCGCGGCGGCAGGTTCTGGTCCTCGTGGCTCGGGTATCTCTCCTTCCGGTCCAGCAGCAGGAAGTAGATCATCTTCTCCTGGTTGTCACTGAGAAGAGAAGACGGAGCTGAGCGGCTGGCGGAGCAGAGCCGCTGCGTCGCGGCCTGACGGTTCATCCTCTCACTCACTCCTCAGACAGCAGGTCTTTGGTCAGCTTGTCCTTGTCCCTGAAGCAGCCCAGGGAGTGCATGCTCTCCAGGACGTCCGGGTCGATCTCCTCCGGCGCGCCCAGCATCCTGATGGACACCTTCCTGGGAACCGGCTGCTCCGGCTCCGGCTCGTTTTTCCCAGCTCTGCAACACAAACGGCGGAGCTGCTGAGGAGCAGCAGAGGATTGTGGGAACCGAAAGGTGGAGCTAAATGTGAATACTGAAGCTTTAAACTCTCCAGTCGTCTCTGATCAACCAGGACAAAGGTCAGCGTGATCCCAGATTATCATTTCTATGTTACCACTGGTGGGCCACACTAGCTAGTCACGCTAACACCAAAGCACTAATAAACAGTAGCTCTGCTAATGCTAAATGCTACATCAACACAGTATTTACTGGAAGCTAATGCTAAAGCGCTAACTTTAATTCAAGGTATATCTGCCCACCAATTTAAATCTAACATAATAATTTACATGTTGTATAATATCCTTAGATATTGTATTTATGTTCATTTCTTCTACCGTTTGTGTTTTTTTGTTTCTTGCTTGGAATAAAATTATTGGAGGAAAAACAAACAGAAGGTGAAGAAAGAAATGGATCTGCTGAGTAAAGTTTTATTTCCTTTTACCTGGTAAACTGTAGATCAGGACTGAATTTTAACGCAGTGAAAATGTTAAAACATCCAAAGTGTTGAATATTTTTTACAGCAGATGTTTGGCGGTAGCCATTTTGGAGTCACATCTTAGCAGCAGCATCAGAAACTCTGTGCAGACAGTCCATATTTTCCTCTCAGCAACATTTTCTGCTTTTCTGAGCCAGAAACAGTGAATCCATTAGAGATCAGAGGAGCTGCAGGAGCTGCTCTCCTTCCTGACTAATGGACGCACTTCTTCGAAAGGGAAAAAAAAAAAAAATAGCTTTGATGACAGCATCATCAGCATCATCATCAGCATCAGCTAATCAGCTACGTTTTTCTTCTTTGCAGCTCTCATAATGAGAAACAGGTGAGCCCAGCAGGTTTGTACTTACAGATACCACGTGTGCTTCTGGATCTGCTCTAGCTGCAGGAGGAACCAGGAAACAGAGGAGAAGATTTCAGAATATTTGCCTGTTTTCTGACGCCGGCTCTTCGGGCGGCAGCTCACCGTCAGGCGCTTGGCGGCGTCCACCTCGATCATCCCCCGCAGGAGGTTCTGGCAGTCCGGAGGGATGAAGTGCGGCATGTGGAAAACCCCCAGCTTCACCTTCTCCAGGAGGTTCCTCAGGTTGTCGTCGTCGAACGGCAGTGCGCCCTGAGAGGAAGACACCATGATGATGATGATGATGGTGAGAAATCAAATATCTAATCTTCACCAGCATGAACACAAAGCTGCAGACTGAAGGATTAGATGATGCTATCAGCTCCATTTAACCAGGTTTACTGAACAGATGCACCAAAAGCAGCTTGAGTAAAACCATCAGGTCTGATCTGAATTAATGCTTGAACATGTTTGATGAAGTACGGCACATCGTCACTTTGAAAGATTTGAAATTGTATGTTTTTTTAAAGGTAGTGAAAATTTCTCTATACTCTCATTTCATCTAGAAATATTTTAAAGCTCAAACATAAGCTGGAAAACCAGGTTTGAGCTGTTCTTTAATTGTAATTAAGGGCCGCACAAAATCACTCCGAGGGCCACAAATGGCCCCCGACCCACATGTTGGACCCCCGAACTGAACCATCCCAGTAGAGTGGTTTCCTCCAGGACTATCCTGGATTTATCTCCCATCAGCATGATACTGCCACCGCCGTGCTGTGGTCTCATCTCTCAGAACCGAACCGGCTTCGGGTTTGAAGAACTCGATTCACTTTGAAACATTTTCTGTCTCTGATCGCGGATTTGTTTCTGGTTACCAGAACCAGTGGGTCCGTCAGACAGGAAGTGGGTCCGTCAGACAGGAAGTGGGTCCGTCAGACAGGAAGTGGGCCCGTCAGACAGGAAGTGGGCCCGTCAGACAGGAAGTGGGCCCATCGGCGGTGATGAAGCCGTCCGAGGCGAGGAGGGCGGCTTCATCACCAGATGGCTGTCGACACGGCAACGAGTTGTCACAACAACGCGGGCCGGGACATTCATCTTCCTGCCTTAATCAAGACGCCGCCACGCTTCGCTTCACACGGCGAACAAACAGCAATCAACTCGTTGCCGTGGCGACTCACTCATCACTGTCACGTTTCACCAGAGGTTGGAAGATGTTTGGGAAGCTCCTCTTCCTCATCATCTGGATGGAAAGTGAAGCTCACAGTTTTCTGGATTTTTCTGCAGCAGCTTCGATCTGATCCGTTTAATCGGAAAAAACTTAAATAAATCCTTAAATCTTCTGTTTTTATCGGTTTTAACTTCAGGAATAAAAGCAGCTCAGAGGGAAAACAGAGAAATCTGATGAAGATGCTGCAGGAAGAAGAAGTAACCATAGTTGCTTTGGTAAAATCCTGGTTACAAACTTCATAAACTTCATTTTTCGCACTAATTATAATAACATGAACATAAAGCAGATTCTGGTTTTGACTCTTTTAGATAAAACGTTTCTGTTTAGTCGTTTCCTCTCAGATGAAGCTATGAAAGGATCTGCTGACGTTAATTTGTTACTTTTCAATAACAGAAAGTTTTCCTGGTTCAGTGTTTCTATTTTCTGAGTTGTTGATTTTGCAGCTGCTTCAGCTGCAGCAGCTGCTTCAGGTGCTTCAGGTGCTGCAGGTGCTTCAGCTGCTGCAGCTGTTTCAGGTGCTGCAGCAGCTGCAGGGTTACTCACCACTAAAAGTGCAAACAGGATGACTCCGCAGCTCCATGCGTCTGCTTTCCTCCCGTCGTATTTCTCTCCCTGAATGAAGACAAAATGCTGCGATGAAAGATTCAAGAACTCAGACAAGAAGATCATCAGTTATTATTTCAGAAATTAAAAAGATTTTCCAGCAAAAAGATGGAAAACTGACGTCAAACCAACTCAAAGTTCAGCAGAGGTTATGGAGGTTCAGATGCATTAAGCAGAAATACAGACAAACTCTAACAGGTTTTAGTTCTCAGAAGATGAAATACAAAGAAAGTGCATTTGAGTTTGGAGGCGATGTGATGAAGAGGAGGAGGAGGAAGAGCGCAGAGAGCGGAGATGGAAGAGCAGCTCTTACTGCACAGAAAGCAGAGAAAGCACTCACCCTGATGACCTCCGGGCAGGCGTAGTGCGGAGATCTGAAAGCAGAGCAAACTGGACGTTAGTCTGGAGGAGATTCTCCACACGAAACGCGTTCACACAAAACCAGAGAGAGGAGGAAGAACCGAGACAGAAGAACAGAAAGAGAGAGAGGAGGAAGAACCGAGACAGAAGAACAGAAACAGAGAGAGGAGGAAGAACCGAGACAGAAGAACAGAAACAGAGAGAGGAGGAAGAACCGAGACAGAAGAACAGAAAGAG
>NW_015114724.1:0-4116 GCF_001443285.1 Poecilia latipinna | reverse complement strand
AGGAGGAAGAACCGAGACAGAAGAACAGAAACAGAGAGAGGAGGAAGAACCGAGACAGAAGAACAGAAATAAAACGGTTTTTCTTTTCAGGTGGATCCTGGTGTTGATCTGAAGCAGATTTAAACCAGCAGCTCTGAATCCAGATCCTTATTAACATCTGGGGTCAGTTTACATAAAAAATAAATAAATTCTACATTTCTACATTTTATTAAATAAAAGTGACCCTGCAGGAATAAACAGGAAAAGATGGACGAAGTTTTAACAGAAATCAATAATTTCGGTGCATTTAAAGAGTTTTTAATCAGATTCTGATTGGTTGAATCTTGTGTGAGATCCTTTCAGTAAATCATAACTGAGGTGCTTCAGTTACTGTAGCTGTAATTCACTTCATAAAAATGAAAATAAATATGAAGGAAAAGAGGATTTCCATGTTTAATATCTTACAGTTGTGATTCTACAGGAAGAATGTCAGTTTGAAGTTTTAGATTCAAGTTTTCTCCTGCAGAAAACTTTTTTTCATCCAGTCTCCTCAGTTTTCATTTTATTTGTCTTTTATGTTTATTTTTACATATTTATGCAGAAGGACAGGAAATGCATCGTCTGCTGGCCTCGGCCTCCTGAAACGTTGCTCGGTTTCATTTGCAGGCAGTGGGAAACATTCATCACTTCACATTCTGAAAAACTGCCTGGAAAGAGGAAATAAAACAAGACGACTAATCGACCTGCACTGCAAAAACACGAAATATTAGCAAGTAATTTTGGTCAAGTTTCTGCTGCAAATATCTTAGTTCACTTAAAGTAAGACTGAACCAACTTACAAGTAACTTTTCATCAAGACACAGGAGCCTGTTCTAATAATCCTCAGTATTGATTGAAAGGCTCTCGTTCCCCAGGCAGATTATTTTACTCAACATGAATAAGTGAATTAATCTTGGTTAGATTTTGTGTTTTTTCAGTGTGTAACAGATCCTGCAGCAGATCTCAAACAGCTACAAAAACAATTCATCTGCTAATAAATATTTCAACTTAAATGTGACAAACGGCATTTAAATGTTGTATTTTCTGACAGGTCGGTTCTGCAGAACCTCCGTCTGGTCCTCAGAACCAGCGAAGCGGAGAGCCCGGTTCCCCCAGCAGTGTGTAAACACACACACTTCATCTCCACTGATGACATTCCTAATTATGTAAATGAGGTGAAGCAGGTCGACCGCAACACGTCTGATCACAGCTTCCTGTCGGACTTGGTGGAGCCGATCCGACCCGAACCCGTCGGAGCGTGGAGGAGGAAGTTTCAGTCGCTGCAGGAGGAAAACAAACATGGCTGCTGCTGATCTGCAGCTGCTGGTTCTACTTTACGGACCAGAAACCGACTTTACAGCAGCTGATGACAAGAAACCAGTTTTAACAGCAGAAAATTAACCACAGATTCACTGAGACCCTCTAGTGGCCAAACTCAGAATATGAGAGATTATGTTCCACAAACGGACCGACGAAAGGATCGATCAGTTTCCTGAGACAAATTACTCAAATCTGATTGTTTTTCCCTCTTTATTCACCAAAAACGAGGAATCAGGCTGAGTTTACTCAGGTAAGAACTTCAGTTTTTCATTTTGAGGTTTGCTGCTGATCCTTGTAAATCAATAAATCAATCAATCAGCACACACAGTGATCAGCTGCAGCAGAGATTTGGACTTAAGTTTTCTGACTTCCCTCCACATGTAGCGTTAGCATAACATGACGTTTTGATGCCAAACATGTTACTGCAGCTAAGTTCAGACTTTTTTCAGCTGAGAAAATTGAGACTTTCAGCTGCTTCCATCCACTAAAGCTATGTTTTAAACAAGCATTTGGGTGATAAGGAGTTTATCTGCTTCAATGCTAACAGAAGCCGACTCACCAAGAAGAGCTTTTAAATCCCTGCTAAAGTGCTAGTCTGATAGGTCTCAGCATTTCTCAAACAAATCTAATAAAAATAACCTAAATCCATTATTTAAATAAAAGAAATGCTTTGAGGTTTTGATTAAACTCATTTAGTTAGATGTTTATCTCTGCATTAACAGACTCATGATGTTTATTTTGGGTGAGGCGTTTCCAGAAACCCGTTTAGCTCTTCCTGCATGCGGTTCGGTTTCAGACGGACCCTCAGAACCGAGCAGCAGGTAAAAAAAACCTCTGCATCAGAAGCTGCAGCTCGTCCAGCTGCTGATTACATGATCAGGAGAGTTTCTGCTCAGCCTCCAACGCTGTGATCTCGGCTCTCTGTGAGGCGTTTAGGAGCGACGTGGATTTAACCGTTCCACACGCCTGACTCTGGCGGAACGGGTCGGAACCGCTAACATCCTGCAGCATTCTCAGAAAACTCCAAACTCACATCAGGTCAGCTGCTCCGTTCAGTCATCACAGGTCACACCCATCTGCTGATTTAAACAGCAACCTTGGATTTAATTTTAAGTTTCTCTCTTCCACTAGCGGCCAAAACTTTTCATACAGGCTCAAATATATACATACACCTCCAGTGATGAGTGGTTCAGAAAAATGTCAGTGGAAATGTTGGATTGGCGGAAACTGAACTCAGCAGCTGCTGTTCTGTTTTACAAACAGATGGGAAAAGTTAGTGAGGCTTTCAAAGCTAAGAAAACATCACCAACTGTAGAGCATGGTGCTGGCAGCGTCATGCTGTGGGGTTGTTTCACTGCCAGAAATTCACAAAATTCTGCAGTTGAAAACGAAAACTTCAAATCTTAAAACAAATATTTAACATAAGAAACAGAAATGACTGAGTTTAACAGCAATGGACCAAAAATATTTGATACGTAACGAAGAAGTGAAGGAGGAAAAGTTTCAGAAACCAGAAATGATGAGGCAGCAGGTCGGGACTCACCCACAGCTGGTCTCCAGCAGACTGTCCCCGACCTGCAGAGACGCCATGCCGAAGTCGGCTATTCTGATGTTATTCTTCTCATCTAACAACAAGTTCTCTGGCTTCAGGTCTCTGTGGCTGCAGGGGGACGGGGGGACGGGGGGGACGGGGGGGACGGGGGGACAGAGGGACAGTCAGTTTCAGTCGTCACCAAAACTTTGATAAACATTTTGAACTTTATTCAACTGAAGGTTTACGAAACAATTTAGCGCCTTAGCATCAGTGAAAGCTAAATGCTAAAAGCGCTAAACAATTTCAAAGTTAGCAAAAACAATACAGTGCTAAACAGCCATTAGCTCTGGAGGCTTTTCCTGGCCGACGCTGCCTTCAGAGTCCTTACTGAAGGGGGATGTTTTCTGTTTAGACTGTGAAGAAAATCTACTGAAGTAAAAACTAAACGTTCAGGTCAACATTTTGTTTCCTGAATTTCTGGTCGTCTGATTTTACAGCTTCAGATGAAGTAAACAGGCTGACAGCTGCTGGTTTTGTCTTTCAGCCCACAGTGAAATGATTCCTTGAAACCATGAAGTGTTCTTTGCAAACATTTATAATAAACTTCTGCTTTTGATCATAAACAGCCAGTTAAAACCTGCAGCTGAGGATTTTCTCTGTGGTTCCAAATAAAGCGAGTCCTTCAAAGCATCACTTGACGTCCAGCGCCTTTGATGTGCAGTTACACTTCAGACGCAGAGAGCTGCAGCAGGAGTGGAGCAGCGAAAGGTTTCAGGGAGACGAGAGGAGATCAAGAGGAGCCGCCGCCTCCACCGTCGCCCCCGGCAACGGCTGACGAGCAGAGGGAAGCGCCGACAACGGAGCAAACGCTTCAGGAGCCGACTCGGCATCATCCTGGGAACGATCTGCACTTCCAGGCTGAACCCGAAGTTTTCATCCACCGAAGACGAGTCGAGTTCTTCTGGTCCGGACCGGGTCAGGACCTCCGGCTGGTTCTGAACCCAGCAGACTGGATCAGACCGGGTCAGGACCTCCGGCTGGTTCTGAACCCAGCAGACTGGATCAGACCGGGTCAGAACCGCGGATCTGACCGGGGCAGAACCGCGGATCAGACCGGGTCAGAACCACGGATCGGACCGGGTCGGACCCGGGGATCGGACCGGGTCAGAGCCGCGGATCGGACCGGGTCAGGACCGGGTCAGAGTGATGGGACCGGGTCAGAGTGATGGGACCGGGTCAGGACC
>NW_015114723.1:110255-110566 GCF_001443285.1 Poecilia latipinna | reverse complement strand
GGTTTCCCCCAGAAAACTTGTTAAGCCCGGTGGTCAGGGTGTCGAGGTGGTTCACTGTGTTTTTGTATTAAAAGATGTTAAGGTGACAGGAAATGTAAAAGTATTACTGTGTAATTATACGTTACGGGAAAACATCGCCAGTGAAACACTACTTAAACGCACAACAAGTCTTAAAAACAACAAATCAAAATATACAATTAAAATGAATAGCAATTATTTGCACTTTTGTTTAATCCAAATTAGTCAGCAGCTCCATCAGGCCGCCCCCCCCCAGGGCTTCAGGGGCCTACCTGAAGCCCTGCAAATATATT
>NW_015114723.1:103162-104934 GCF_001443285.1 Poecilia latipinna | reverse complement strand
TTGAAGATCGTTAGCGACGGTGTCATTGGACAGAGGGATAGTTTTTAGTTTTGCTGCACTGGCGTCATCCAGCATGACAGAGACCATGTCTAATGCTGCAGGAAGTATCAGCTCCTCTGCTATGGTGTGGGGCTTTTTGCACTGCGCAATTTGGTATGCCACCTTATATGATGCTAACAGCGCTCGATGGTTTACTGAAGTAGCCTTCACAAAGCGGGATGACTGTTGGCAATATTCAGCACGTTTTCGCTGAAAAAACTCTAGCGGCTTACCGGCGTGATTGGAGTGTAACGTATTTAAGTGACGCGCTAATTTATTTGGCTTCATGCTGTCCGCTGCGAGCATTTTTAGACACAGCAAACACACCGGTCTTTCCTCTTCTCCAACTGTAGTGACAGTGAAGCCAAGCGCTAAATACGCTTCGTCGTATTTCCTCGTCTTAGCTTTCGGGTGACTTTCTTTTGTCTCATTATCTTTGTCTCTCTCCGCTTTTCTTTTCATCCCTGTTAAAAACTTTTTCATGTTGGGGGTTGTTATGTTGAATAACGGAGGCTATAGACAGAACGTAGTCGGAGCTTTCT
The DNA here is from genome assembly GCF_001443285.1 of Poecilia latipinna. Taxonomy (NCBI): domain Eukaryota; kingdom Metazoa; phylum Chordata; class Actinopteri; order Cyprinodontiformes; family Poeciliidae; genus Poecilia; species Poecilia latipinna. The sequence goes on along the minus strand of NW_015114723.1, from coordinate 104,353 downwards.
GTTGACTCAACACTGCTAACCAAGGCAAACCTGTTGTCTTGTAAGTCGTAAAATGCAAACGTGACAGAAGTAACAATGACGGCGCCACTGCCGCCTACTGTAGTGGATGCGCAATTACACTTTATACTAGTACGGCCCCAAAAAAAAAGCCTGTTCCCCAGGGTCACACGCACCCCCCCAGGTATCGCACGCGCGCGCCCCACTATTTGAGAACCACTGACCTATACAAATGAATAAACTTATTGCTTTTTAGGTTGGCCAATTAAACTACTTCCCCTGCCCCAGATTTCACTAAATCTAACACAGAAGCTGTTAGAGATGCTGATAGTTTTAGCAACAAAAGGGGCCTCTAAGTCAATTTCTGCTCAAGGCCTCATACAGCCTTGGACCGGCCCTGCATGATGAGTTAAATCCACTGCACTGCACGCAGAGATGCACAACAAACGGGAGATTTACTTCAATGCTGCTAATGTGGCTCCTCCATTTTGTGTCTGTTGAGTTTTTAATAAGAGTCACAGAAACTGTTTTGGTTGCTCGAGTTCATGGGACGAGTTTCTCAGATCTCCACACGGCCACGCTCATTATCTCTGTCTAAGTGGACAAAGCATTTGATATGGTTTGATGCTTCGTGTAACCATGAAAATAATACTAAAAATAATAATAAAATAATATAAAACCAGCGTGATGTATGACTACAAAATGAGCGTGAAAGCTCCTCACCAGGCTGAACCTGCATGTTGAGGTTAGCTCTGGTTCGTTAACCACTAATGCTCCGCCAACCAGGAACACAGAAATGAACTTTACAGAAAAGACAGAGCCACATGCTGGGCAGCGTGTTGAGATTAAACGCTCCTCATAATTGTTTGTTCACAAAGATAAATCATTTTCACGGCTCCCTCAAGGCACCTCTGAAAGTGTGACTACAAGTTATTCCTGTGGTTCACATAGAGCTGCGCAACCAGAGATAACGCGGCGGGGTTTAAACTCCTACCTTGATGTGGACTTCGCCAAAGAAATATAATTCCTCACAGGGGGTTCATGTAAATATCCATACAGGCTGTGATGTCAGTAACGTGTTACTTAGATTACTCATTACTGAAAAAACTTACTAACGCGTTGCTATTTCAAATCCATTAGTCAGACTACAGTTACTTAATGAAATCACTTTGCGTTACTGTGCGTTACTATTTT
>NW_015114723.1:95093-99914 GCF_001443285.1 Poecilia latipinna | reverse complement strand
TTACTATTTTACTTAGTTATTTCTTCTGCGCCTCTTGGGGAGTGATCGCTGTTTCTATGCGAAAGTATCAGCAGCAACAGAAATGTAAACAATGGAGGGAAGAGGGAGATGCGCATTTGTTGCTGGAAAAACAGGAACTATTTTGAGTTTCGCTCGTCAAGTCCGATTATTATAAGCAGCTTTGGGTTTGTTTTTTTTAAAGTCACTTGCAAATTTAATGAGTCGCGGGTTGCACTTTTTAGGCTTGGAAGTAAGCAGACATAAACCCCAGAATTTGTCTGACATCCAGTTAGTTTCAGTCAGACTCTGCCTGACCATCATTTCCCGGATGATCCATCGCGTTGCATCTTTGTTAATGTTAAGTTAATATATTACCTGTGAATTACATCGAGCTCTGCATTGCGCTCCAGAAAACATCGAGACTAATATGAACAGCGCAGTAAACATGAAAACAGCCACGAATGAACGAGTCCGTAAAGTTGTGCAACTAAATGCCATTATAATTATTAATATTAAGATAAGTGTCACAAATCTGTGCAGCGGGACAACTGAGCTGTGGAGCTGCAGGAGGAGCTCTGTGAGCTGGGCTGTGACACCAAACGCAGGGCCGTAAAGCACAACCTGGACCCTGGGGCGGCGGACAGGGGGGTCTAAAATCCTATTTATAGTTTTCCAGACAATACTGGAACACACAAATTACAAAAGTTATTTTTGTGTTGTTGTAACCATTAGTTCAACCTTATAAGTGGAGATATGTGTCTCCACTTTTATAATGGTAACAGTATTTTAAAATGGTAACATCAACAATATTGTTGTTACCATTTTAAAATAACTTACAGTTAAGTATTGGCAAAGATCAATATAATTTTGACAGGTGGCGGACTGTTAGCAGCTGCTGAAAGTAACTAAAAAAGTTACTTTTAATGTAACTTAGTTACTTTCTAAATCAAATAATCAGTAATCTAACTAAGTCACTTTTTCAAGGAGTAATCAGTAATCTGATTAGTTACTTTTTCAAAGTAACTATGCCATCACTGCACAGGTCAGTCTGTGTCCAGTTTGAGTGAAAGGAGACGCGTGTGATCCACGCTATGGTAAATTTTAAAGCTCAAGCAGCGGCAGCGTGGGAGGCAATGCGCAGAGGCGCCAGCAGTGTGATTGGTCTGCTCTCCAGCTTTAAATGCATAAAGTATACCCTTATCTTTTAGAAAAAAGTCTGCTAAGCGAGTGAAACTCTTAGAACAACAGAGAAGCTTGCAATCTGGCTTTAAGATAAAAAAATAAAAAACTAAACGATTTATTTTATTTATTTATTTTTTTTCCCCAATTACAAATTTTTCTAAAAAATAATAATAAGCAACACTTGACCTGGCTGGGGGCCTAGTCAACCATGGCGGGCTGCCAGGCTTATATTACACTGGGGGAAACCCTGCATAGGTACCATAATATGCATTAATGCACACAAGGGAAGCTGTCTTAGTGCTACGGCATAAGCTAATGTTAACAGTCTTCCTTTTTTTTTTTTGCTGTTAAGGGTAGAGCCAATCAGAGCCAAGGAAATCAAATTGCACTTCTGGATTGGCTGCTTTGCAAACAGTATTCTATAGCACATCAGGTAGCATTGGACTGCTTCCCAAGCTGCATATTCTTCTGAATATTTTAGATATGATGTACAAAAAAAATGCAAATAGGCATCTTTTCTGCACATAATTTGAAGTTTCCTTCCACAGAAAAGTATGTGAATAGGTGAATACTATACAACCCACATATTAAGGCCTTATTCCTCTACGCGGCTGTCGCAGGTTCAATTCTCGGCCTGGTCACCTTTGCCACATGTCTTCCCCCTTCTCTCAACCCACCTTCCTGTCAATTCACTATCAAATAAAAGCCACTAGAGCACAGCAAAAAAATGGCCCCATTTGACAGAAATTGCTGATAAGATCCCCCCTCTCCTGAGCTGTGATGTGGGGCTCCTTATTGGATTCAACTGTCCCAGAATTTTAGCACCAAAACAAGTTGTACTGAGAAAACTTTGAGCCATATGAAGTTCGTACAGACTTAAGGTGGAGTATTGTTGGAGGCTTCACACCATCACTTGATGCAACGAAGTCAAGTTTGTGTCACAGAGTCTCAAAAGAATTACCCTCGGTGATGCCATTGGATGTAATTAATGTGCCAAAGTCAGATTTCAGAGACACGGAAGGAAGTGACAATATGTTCTCTAAAGAGGATCTCATGTTTTCGGACATACTCAACGAAGGAAAACGGAAAACTGAACAAGGATACTATGAGATGCCTCTACCATTCAAACAAAGGCCACACTTGTCTGACAACAGAAAGCTTGCTGAAATCAAACTTGAACTCTTAAAAGAAAGGTTCAACAAAGTGGAAAGCTACAAAAGAGACTACATAACTTACATGAAGGACATCATCAAAAAAGATGACATGGAAAAAGTACAAAATGAAAAGAAACAAAGAGAACAGTGGCATATTCCTCAACATGGAATTTATTACCCTAAACTATTGTGTAATTCTGATATTATAATGTTCATAATCTAATAACTACAAATGGTTACTGTCTGTAGAAAATTATTCGTTCTTCTTTTGATTTAAACAAATACTTATAATTTTGGTGGGAGTGTAAATAACCCCAGGTTAAGCTCCTTATTTGTTATATTCTCTGTTGGTGCTTGTTGCCTTTATTTCGTTTTGTTTTTTGCAGTATATGGTTGACTTCTGGTTTTTGATTTGATGCTTTTATTTTGATGAGAGAGCTTCCGCTGTTTATGTTGTGGAGCAGCAGCCTGGCAAAAGTTGCAACAGTGTTATAAAAATGTATCTTGTTATTAGTGGCCCCCTTGATAGAGGCACAAGGTAGGTAAATAGGTAGGTTGGTTGGTTATTCATCCCTTTGGGATTTACCCTCAGGGAAATTGTAGTTCAGTCTCCCACATAGCACCAATACATCAAATCCTTAAACAATTATTTTTTTAACATTAACATTTAGCCTGATTCTATAGTTCCTCTGTTTCTATTGTACTCCTGTTAACCCTCCTTCCAACCTCCAGTGAGGAGTTGAAGAGTTTTATTGCGCGAGGCACAAAGGAGTTCCTTAGTCTGTTGGCCCTGCACTTTGGAAGAAGCAGTCTCCCAATGAACCTGCTGTCCTGGCTGCTGATGACAATGTGCAGAGGGTGGCTGGTGTTGCCCATAATAGCCTCGAGTTTCTGTAATGTTCTCCTCTCTGCCACTGCTGTTAGAGATTCGAGCCTTGTGCCAACCACTGTGCCAGCCCTCCTGATTTGCTTCTCCAGCTTAGAAAGGTCTGTCTTAGAGATGCTTCCACCCCAGTAAACCACAGCGTATAATGGGACGCTGGCGACAACAGACTGGTAAAACAACCTCAGCAGCTTTCCACAGATGTTAAAGGATCTCAGCCCCCTCAGGTAAGTACATCCTGGTCTGAGCCTTCTTATAAAGTTGCTTGGTGTTGCTTGTCCAGTCCAGCTTGTTGTCCAGCCACAGGCCAAGATATTTATAAGTCTGCCCGACCTCCACCTCCTCCCCTCCTATCAGAACTGGTCGTGGACTGCCTCTGTTCTTCCTGAAGTCAATGACCAGTTCCTTTGTCTTGGAAGTATTTAGCTGCAGGTTGTTTCTATGGCACCAGACAACCCATGATGGCAGTGTCATCAACGTACTTCTGAATATGACACGTTTCATAGTTATAGCAGAAGTCTGAGGTGTACAGGGTGAAGAGGATGGGTGATGGCACCGTCCCCTGCGGAGCTCCAATGTTGCTGACCACAGTGTCAGACGTGATGTTATTCATCCTGACAAACTGTGGTCTGTCGGTAAGGTAGCTGCAAATCCAGGTGGTCAGGCAGGAGTCCACTTTCATTCTGGTGAGTTTTTCCAGAAGTGCAGGGGCCTGGATCATGTTAAAGACACTTGAAAAATCCAGGAAGAGGATCCTGACATATCCACTTCCCTTGTCCAGGTGCGAGAGGAAGAGCCTCTCCAGAGTCTTCATCAGATGTGATGTCAGTGCTACCAGTCTGAAGTCATTCGGCTCACTGGGCCTGCTCTTCTTAGGACAGGAAAGGAATGATTCAAGATGTCTTCCAGGGTGTGGGCACGCTCAAAAGTTGCAGACTAAGGTTGAAGATTCGTTGTAATGGTTCCCCTAGCTCAGTAGCACAGATCTTGAGAATCCGAGGGGATATTCTGTCGGGTCCTGCAGCTTTTCGGGATTGAAGCTTCCTCAGTTCTGCCCTCACTTGATCAGCTGTAAAGTGTGGAGGAGGCAGTGTGGAGGGAAAGAAAGTAGAGGGGCTACTAGGCTGCCTTGGAGGAGGAGGTTGGGTCAGGGGGTTGGTATGGGATAAAGGTGAGGAGAGGATGCCATGACGGTGGAATGACTGCACCTGCTGACAAGGAAGAGGATGTACTGGGGAAAGCACTGGGGCAGAGTAGATGTAGTAATGATGGTGGGTGAAGCATAATGGCTAAATCTATTGAAAAAGTTATTGAATGTTTATTTTGTGAATGAGGATATTTCTAATATTGATAGGCTGGAATTTTGAATTTGTTTTATTATAATCAAATAGGGTATAGTTTTTGAATCAGTCGATATTTTTAGTGGTGAACATTATTTTTAGTTTTTAAACATTTCAAACATTTTCAAGTCCTTTTTGTGTGTGTTTGTACAGCTCTTACGGTGAAACTCATGGTTTACTTCCAATAAACCTGGCTGTTCATCAGTAAAGCCACAATCCTTTTTTTTGGGGCGGGGGGGAGGGAGGGAGTCTGCTACTATAT